>NC_043766.1:25567910-25655410 GCF_902148845.1 Salarias fasciatus | reverse complement strand
ATGTATACTTAAAGGGTTGTCTCTTGGCATGCATCCTACGACATTGGGAAAGACCCACACCAATGAAAATCTTGTTTTTCATGCTGTTCACATGTTCCTGTTGCATTTTTCTCATGCAAAAGGGCATGTATTGAGAAAACTACACTCCAAATTTCAGAGTATTTCTGTATTCAAATCGCTCTGAGCAACAATCCGACCAGAAAATGTAGAATCAAAAAGACTGAATTTGCAATGTCACAAACCCACTGAGTAGGCCACGAGCTCATGCCCCACCCGCTCCGACGCAGGCTAGAGGTTTCACCTGCTAATGCAGTCAAGCACGAAATGTCTTGGCTCTGTTCAGAGATTTACAGGCTGGAGAATCTGTGGACAGAATCCCACAGCGGCGGGTGTGCAGCTTTGCCGGCTGGTTTCCACCGCAAATGGGGAAGGGCACGGATCAAATGAGCTACTGGCACTCTGCCGATACAGAGGCCTGGAAAATGGCACAGTTTTTGTGATTTTGGCTAAAAACATCATAATAACAATTTTAACACTCATGAGAATGCTCTAGATGCTCTAATGCATTAATGCTCTAATGCAAAAGAGCACTGGAGTGGCACTTTACTGTTATCATTAAGATAAGTTGGTGTGGTAACTTAGAGTGAATTTCTGGTTAGTATAAGAGCTCAACAGGTATAAAAATACCACCTACTGACCAATTAGCTTTGTTGGAAAGTGGTCTGTGGTCAGTAGTGTTAAGCTAGGTTTACACTTGAACGATTTTGTGGCACGCATTGCCACGAATCGAGTCGCAAACTACTCTTACAGTGGCGTGACATGCCGTGAAGTGTGCGTAAACCCGTCGTGACTGCGTGCCATGTTGGGACGACAATTTTAAAATGTTCCAAATTTTGGTCACGACAAAATATCGCGAACGGGCCGTGAACTCCTCGTGAACGTGGCGGGACAATGCGGGAGGATGCGTGCCAGTCCGGCAAGTACCCGGAAAAGGGCCCCATGCGGGGGATTTTTGACACACTGTCATTGCAGCATCAAGTGTAGCGCCTTTAATTTGACATCGAAATTGACTGATGTCAGTCGTCCGTCGGGGCCCCCTTCAGCTCGGGGCCCTAGGCAGTGCCTTTTCTGCTGCTCTTCAACACAGAGCATCTGCCAGGTACAGGCATCTTCTCTTCTCCGCAGTGATGGTGTCTCTGGCATTCAGCATGTTGTCTGTTCCACAGCAAATCCAAAAATGACCTGGGGTTCAGGAAGCCCCCTATTTACTCATATATGACGTGCGTAGTTGCACGCGCAACCACATCGTGCCAGTGCGGGAAGCTCGTAAACTATGCTCAAATTATGCGTGAATACGTCGTGCCAGTTCGCAACACTGATGGGCGCATTCGTGAACTGTCCGTGAACTGTGCCCCAACTGTCAGTGAACTGGTCATGAACTGTCCGTGAACTAGTCGTGAACAGTGCGGGAGCCTGCCGGTTCGTGACTCCAGATTGGCACGCCAGATTGGCACGCCTTGCCACGACAACATTGTGGCAAAAAGTCGTGCAAGTGTAAACCTAGCTTTATTCGTAATTAGGAGAGTGGCTACACAGGGAGAGTAAAAGCTCACAGACAACACTGCTGTCTTGGGCTGTTTAAGGAGTGGACAGGAAGAGGAATACTGGAAACTGATACTGGACTTTGTCACCTGGTGTGACTCCATTCACTGACACCTCAACACCGTCAAGTCTAAAGAGATGGTGGTAGACTTCAGGAAACTGAGACCAGAACTAGACAATGCCATCGTCAATGCCCTGTTTACTTTCAACAGACATATTAATAAATGGAAGTACACTAGGATGGCAGACACACAGATGCTCATATTCAGTAAAGCATGATTTATTTCTGTCGTGTGTTACTACTGTTGGAACTTTGAATTTTCACACAGGGATAAATAAAGTATCTATCCGCGCCCACGTCCGTTCATCTAAAGTCTGCTAAACTGCCAGAGATCTAAATGAAATGACAAAGGCTGTTCAAAATTACCTTGATAATTTGTCATGCAAAAAATGTAATTGAATTAAGTATGAAAAAGAACAAACGTATTCCTGAAGAGTGATGCTGCAGCTTAACATAACTTTATCAAGCTTCAATGAAAAATCACTCCGTTCATCACGTTATTAAATTAGTTAATCATGCATCCATCCACCCATCTTTATGGTCTACATTGGGTTATTATTAGCAGTATGGAGAGCTAAGAAGTACAGACATCCTTTTCCTCTGCAATGTCCTCCAATTTGAAGGGATTTCAGAGCAATCAGTGAACATGAGAGTTTTGCCGTACAGATAACTTATATCTTTACCTCAACAGCCCAGTACAGTTTTTGCACGTTTGCTTGCTGTTTTAGTTGTGTAATATTTGCAAAACTGCAGCTGCAAGAATTTTTTTCAGCACATACCAGCTATTGCAGTGTTTGTTCACAAGTGATGATGGTGACAAACTACTTGACTTCATAATCTCTGGTTCAAACTTTGGTAGGAAACATACCAGCAGTTGGGTTGAACTTCAAAAACAGTGTGTCATTGATCAGATTTTACAAAAAGTATATCTCAAACTGGAGGGGGGCAGGATTTAATAAGCATGTTCAACTTCCGCGAGACTTCTGTATGCGATATACGCAATTCAGTATGTTTGAGTAAACGTACCTCAATATACCTTTGTGATTCTTTACAGGTAAGTTACCAACGTGCCAGAGGGTAAATACAACATGGTGTCAGAACAAAGGCCAGAGTACTGATCGGAAAAGCCTAAAATGGAAATGTAGGACATTCCAGCTCCACACCGCCACTGCCAAAGGCATGACACCGATTCAAGCAGCAAGCAGAGTTGATGTTTTTAGGTCTGCTCTTGGGAAAAGAGGCACCAGAAAAATGCAGCTATCTTCCACTGCGGATTATGGAGAAAGGGCGAAACATCTACAACACATGGACATTTGAGGTGAAGGAAGCAAAGAAGCTAAAGACGCACTACGATAAGCACACAGCCTACTTTACACCCAAGTCCAACCTGATCTATGCAAGATACCAATTCCAGGAGAAAGTACAAGCTAACGGTAAAACTTGAGTGCTTTGTGATCGATCTGAAAGATTGTGGCTACCCAAACAGCGGTGAAATGGTCCATGACTACATCGACTTTGCAATAAATTAACAGTGGGTCTGTGAAAAGCAACTAAACACTCCCAAACATACAAAAACAAACAGCCAAAAAAAAAACAAAAAAAAAAAAACAAGAAAACAAAGACTACTATCGATGCACAGGATCACAAAAGGTAAATACATGAAGTGTAAAAAGTACAACCATTTTGCCAAAACATGCAAATCTTAAAGCACAAATCCATCCAAGCCTCAAAGGAGACCTGTGCACGTGTTAGAGCAAAATGATGATTAGCAGTGCAAACTTTCCATTAATAGCATCAAAACTGTAATCACAAATTAAAAACAACATGCAAGTTTAGGCAGACATACAAGTCAGGCCAAAGCAGGAGGCAGTATGTTTTAAAATTGACACAGGTGCAGAAATCAATGCCATTACAAGCAGCATGTATTTGAGGTGCAACGGTTTACGGTTTAAAACCGAACTGTACGGTACGCCCTGCACAGCGCCTTTATGAGTGCTTATGTGAAGCTATGGATGCACAAATACATACAATTATGAGCAACATAATGGTGAGTGACAACAAACCACACCAAACCTAAATGGCTACTGCCAAGGAGTCTCAATTCACAGCACTCAAACAAACCATGCAGACAGGGTGGCCCAACAGATACATACAATGCCTGCCACTCATTGAAGAATTTCAGAATCACGGATATGAAATTTGTGAAATTGATGGTATAACATTCAAAGGTGTGAAAATGATGATTCCCCCAGTGCCTAGAAAAGACATGCGGAACCGCATCCATGCAGGACACAGGAGTTGAGAAATCCAAAAGACCAACAACAACCCTCCTACAGCACAAAACTTTGCAAAGATATTAGCTTTCAAAAGCATTACGAGCACCCTGAGATACCCTCAAAGCAACGACCCTGCTAAAAAAACAATACAAACAGCCAGACGCATTCAAGACAAAGCTAAAGCCGATTTCAAAGATCACTATATTGGACTTTTGGAATACAGAAACACGCCTGTTGACAACCTGAAGTCCTCAGTCCAGCTTCTAATGTGTGACCTTCTGACTCCTCACCAGCCCAGCAGAGCCCTGCGCTCCTCTGGTCAGCACCTCTTGGTGGTCCCTCGGTCCAGGTGTAAACAGTGGGGTGATTGTGCCTTTGCAGTGGCCGGGCCCAAACTCTGGAACTCTCTGCCTCTGGAGTTACGCTTCATCATGGACCTGCCCCTGTTCAAGGCCAGACTAAAGACTAATTTGTTTAGGTCAGCCTTTGACTGTTGAGATTTTACTTTATGTAATGAACTGACATATTTTATATATATTTGGCTTTTTTTACTCATGTTTTTTTTACTCACGTTCATCACTTTGATCAGCCTGGGTTGTTGTAAAGTGCTATACAAATAAAATTTGATTGATTGATTGATAATGAGCCACAGACTATGCTTGATTTTCCCCGCTACAGCAAATCAGCTACGATCCGAAGTTACTCCCCAGTGTGCAATAAAACAGCTGAGAGGCATGCCAACACTGATTGCAGTTTTTCTAAAACAGATTTTTTCAAAACACTACCACCTCTGTCAACAGGAGCACCCTTCTATTTCTGCCAAACAGATGGATCCTGGCAACCCACCAAAGTGATGCGACCAGTCATGGTTTTCACGCGCATTTTCAACAGAGATGGAGGTTTGGGCTGCTTTCAATTGAGTTAAACGGGTCTCACATTGCTTGGGCTGAGAGAGCGACGGATCTGGCAACCTCCTCCAGGGGACTGCAGACACACCGGAGCCGGTGTGAGTGACAGTGCTGCGGTAATTCCGTACTGGAGCCGGACCAGATACACAACGCAACCAATGTGAGCCCGGTGTTAGGCACAACAGACACCACCTTCATGAATCCAAATGGTCTACTGGCACAACTGAGGAACACCAACCTATGCCACAAGCCAGCGACAGCCCAGTCCCACCTGAACCTGCCCACCTCAAATCATTCAGGCCCAAGATCAGCCTGACTATGTTAAACTTTTAAAAATGTTAATGTAACAAACAGGCCGTTCCTCACTGGTGACATGACACTGAGCACTTTTTCTCACTCACACAGCACTTTTAAGAAGGCTAATTTGCACATAAAGAAGATTTTGCACAACGATTGTCATTTTAAATTATTTATTTATTTAGTTATTGGAAAACTATTTGCTTGTAGGGCAAGTTGGGGTGTGTCACCTGTGGTGATGGCAGCAAACCTGCAGAGAAAACATGGCAGATTCAATTGAGGAATGTGCAATATATGTGCCTGTTTTTAATTGGCTTTTCTTTTAGGCATTGGTGTGCATGCAATGAATGTGAGAAGGTGTTGGGTGTGTGAGTGCGGTGAAGTCTGTGATTTTTACTCACCTTCTGCTCTTGTGTCCAGGGGTGGTGTCCGACCAAAAGATTCCCCGGGGGACCGGACACCACTAATAAAGAAGGTTCCGGGCTGGACCAAGAGCGGAAACAGGCGGGCGTTGGTTTCACAGATTTTAGAAATGGTTTAGGATTTAATTTATCTGTTTGGGTGATTAGTTCATTTTGTTCTTAAGTGTGGGGTTTTTTTTCTTTAGATTATTAGATTATTATGATAGTTTTGTAGTGCAGGATTTTAACATAGTTTTAGTGGACTGATATTATGTTTTACACCTCTGGAGTTTTTATGGGTTGACTAAGGTGAATGGATTAAGGTCCTGGAGACACTTAGTGGTTGTAGTTCATTGTAGCCATAGCTGGTAGCTGAGTTCTATACTGCTGCTGGGGAAAGCCATGCTCCTGTGAAATCCTTCACTTCTTTTGCACTTTGTTATTTTTTGCACAAGAAAATTAAAAGAAGTGGACCACTCAACCTGGACTCATATCCTCTTGTTGCTCACTGTTTTCAGCTGCTCAGGCCACACTGCTTACAGTTCAACATCATTGCATCAATTTTGTGTGACCGCATAGTTTAGGTTGTCCACTTCAGAACTTTTTTTTTTTTTAATATGGGAGATGTTACATCCTGACGCTAGAGGCACTGTCACAATGTATTATGGGTTCAACTACCGCAAGACTTCTGTATATGATGTACTATATGCATTCAGTATGGCTGATTAAACGGACCTGATTACAACCTTGTGTGATTCTTTACAGATAAGTTACCAACCTTACAGAGGGCAAACATAACATCAGCTGCTGTCAGAGAGAACTGTGAAAACTGTTACTGTCGTATAGATGACTGCAATGAAAATTCATCCTATACTGTATACGTGAGACGCTTATCAGGCAAACTGGCAATGATTTATAATGATTTGTATAACAAATCTTGCAATGCTGTGTGTGTGTAATAGATTATTTTATTTGACTGGATTGGGAGAAGATGTTTCTTTTGGTGGACTTGTCCAGGTTGCACAGTAGATCTGTCCAGCTTGAAGACACTCTCGCCATGACAAATCAGACACAAACTGGTGTTGCTTTTTAAAGCTTCAGGCATTTTTGACCCCAGCTTTAATGGGATAACGACTGTATGCTGCAAACCAAATGTTCCTTTACCATGCAAACTTTTTTACCACTGGCATATCAGAATAATAAGTGCATGACTCACTCCATACAACTATACCTGCCTCTAAGGTAAATATGTTTTTCTTAATTCATCCTTCATACAGTGGAGAGGGAGTTGCATATTCTGACTGTAAAAGTGGTAAACAATACTGTTGTTATTTGGTCTTGTTGACTTTGTTGATGAGCAGTGTTTGAACTGCTACACTGTTTTTCCATCTTTGAAAGAGGCAACAGTCAAAACAAATTTTGACGGTAGTAAATGCCAACATAATCATTCTACAGCACAACCAATACTAGTACTACTACTACTACTACTACTACTACTACTACTACTACTACTACTACTACTACTACTAATAATAATAATAATAATAATAATAAAGCATGGTGGGAAAAGGTGGGTTACAAACATCTTATGTTGCGTTATCTTCTGTATGAGTTTTCAAAGTGGCAGGCCAGTTTCAGTAGAATTATGCAAATTAATTAGATCATACACAAATCTGATGTTATACATTGACATAATCTAAAGATCTAAAGACACAATTTTTCTTGCTTGCTGTAGTATGCACTCATGGTACAATTATTCCATGTTTCTCTCCAGTGTAATTTTTCTCCAGTAATGGTTACTCTCGTTTTTCCGGCTGTTTTTTTTATATTAAGGTAAAGTGAATATTGATAACATCTTTGTATTAAAGTCTCTGAAAAAAAACAACAAAAAAACCAAAATCTTTTCTCACTGTGGATAAGCAGATGCTGTAACAGCTCACATGTAATATGATGGAGACTTTGGTGCATTTACGTCAGTGAGAGCTGCCTTGAGAGCTGCCATGTGCAACAGCAGAGATGTGTCACTGTGCAAGACAGACACATCGAGCTCACATAATGTTGGATACATCCCAGAGATTAACTTTTGTGTATTATTTGTACATTTCAAAAGTGTGGATTATCTAACAATTGAATTGTGTCATATGCATGTTCTTCTTTGCACTGAGTGCATTTGGCAGATTTGCATGATATACATTAAAACACTGTGAAAGCTTCACATAGTGATTTCCTCTGGCAGCAGTACTGAGTGCAGAAACATGCATATGCATAAATTATGTGTCATTTGTTTGTGTAATACTGCTCAACATCGTGGACAGTAGCTCTTACCCCTTGCATATCACACTGACATCCTGTCAGAGCACCTTCAGCCGAATGCTGAGACCACTGACATGTACCACAGAACAATCACACAGTATGTAATACTGTGCTTTTCCACTTTTTATTTTTATTTACTGCTTATTTTGTGGTACTCTGACAAAGCAATTTCCTGCAGGACAACTAAAGTTGATCTTATCTAAATATATAAAAACATTCATACTGTCCAGTGGCCTTGGTCTCAGAGATTGTATAACTTTCCAGCGAGGAAAGAGATGGAAATATTATTTGTTATTTTTATAAGAAATATTGCATATGTGTGTTTGATTATTATTGATTATTATTGTTTGTTCACATATGAAAATGGATAATGTGTGTATTTGGAATTGTGTGAGGGATGTATATTGAAGTTTGGGGGGATGGGAAGGGAGGGATGCTTTGTGGTGCGTTCATTAGTGTGGGTTCATTATTGAGATTGCACGGTGTCGGTAAGTTAAAATTGAAAGGAATGTTTATGAGAAGCGTGTTGGTTGATGACTGATGTTAGAATATATGTTTGTGTTTTAGGTTTACAGCCTGCAAAGTCAACAACCGCGACTATTAGTGAGAGTCAGGGTGTTTATTTTCACATTAAAGTAGTGCAGGAGTCATTGGGAGCAGGCTATGTAGCATGACTGCATACATTTCCTGTTGAGTGTGTGAGTAATAAACGTGTTCAGTAGCGAGTTCTATCTGCCGTACTTTCTTGAAAACCCTTCCAGAGGGGAATTCGCTAATTATAGCAGATAGTTAGGCGAAACCTGGACAGAGATACAAAAGTGTATTATATGACCAGTGCAGGGGGTAAGAGTTTGAGGTTGACAAAATTTTATTGTTGCATGTAACATATAAAATAGTGCTGGCAAAATTATTGTTTGGAAGGAGAGGACTTGGCTGTTATGGTACATGTTGCATGAAGACAAAACCTTTGTGTCGATACACTCACTAGTACATTACATGATCAAATCCAAACAGTGTAGCCTTTGTTCAATTTACGTGGGTCACGAGCCCTTCAGTTCTGACAGCAGTGTTTCAGATGAAAAGAAAGAGAAGATGAGATATCTGAGGAGACCTCGAACATAACTAAATGTGCTGCTTATAGTCTGAATACAGTGAGAACCTGAAGGTCGACTGCAAAGTGCTATGAAAGATGTATTAGCCTGTTAGAACCTTGAGTGCCAGATGAAGGTGATCTGTAGCATGTAAAAACTGAGTTATAGAAAGTCCTTCATGTTGTGTATTCATCCAGTCAGCCTTAAACAATTGCATTTTGTGATCGCTTCGGTTGTCTTGTCAAAAACACTGTATCCCTGTGCTGAGACAGCAACTGCACAAGCTCTAAGGTTTAAATGCATGTAAGTAATTAAAAACATTTTGTTTGCCCCCAGGAGGCACTTCAAGGGTGCAACAGTCACAAAAAAATATGACATCTGGACAACATGGATGAAGTCAATAAAAAGGAGCATACACAACATAACGGAGCACAACATACGTACTTATAGTGGTGCTTTTGTAAAGTTCTTTAGTGTCCTCAGGTTTGCATTGACTAGCTGAACAGTAATATTACAATATTACCGTCTCTGAGTTGCTAATTATTTGCAAATGACAGTAACTAATCATGTGTAATATATTACATATTGGAAGTAACTTGCCCAACACTGATCTTGTAAGGTCAACGATAAACTATGTGCGTGCAATACAACTGCTTTGCTTTTGTATTGGAGGTTGGCTCATTCCTTTCCTATTTTCCAATATATGCTGTTTGGTTTTGTGCTTTTTTCAACTGTTAATCAGTCTTCAATCACTAGTTATTTAGTTAGTTTGGTTAGCTGTTTTCAGGGGATCATTGGAAAAGTAGCCATTCATGTCTTTCTAAATGACCACATCGTGGCTAGGGGTGCAACGGTTTACGGTTTAAAACCAAACCGTACAGTACGCCCTGCACGGCTCAATTCGCCTTTATGAAGCGCGCTTTTTCGGTCTTACAATTAATTCATTTCTAACAGCTGTGGGACGCATTCAGCGCCTACTCTCCGGCTTTGCAGACAACCTCTCCTCCCCTCCTCACCCAACTCTGTACAAAACCCCGGCCCACTAGTTAATATGCAATCACTCAAGCAGCTACTGTGCAATGGGAGCCGAGCACATGGCCGAGTGGGCAGAGTCTCTCACTGAGGAGCGAAGTTGGGCTCACGTGTCACACACTGAGACACAGAATGAGAAAAACAAAAGAAAAGTTATGGCGAGCGGAGGGGCGAAGACACCGGAATTTGAAGAAGCACCGGCTTCCGTCAAATCTGCGGTATTTCATTTTTCGTTTTCCCTGTGGATTATAACGATGAGGGTTTACTGTCACCACGGCCCCAATCCAAGCCGTCCCTGACCTCGCCGGCCCCAAGCCAACTTGGCCCCGACTCCCGATCAACTCGGTCCCAAGTAACTGAAAAAAATTGCCGGTAAATTTGTCAGGTGCGCCGCTGCTGTGGAACTGGGACAAATCACACACAAGCCTGTCACATAACTGTCAATCAAAAAAGGGAAAGAGCGGGCTAAAATAGCGCAACAACCAACGAAAACAAGCATTGTTGTCACGTGAGTCTGCTGCTGTGTGCCGCATAGAAGTGACCATAAATCGATCAGTTTTCAACTTCTGATCGAGTTTATTATAAACATCATACATGGAGGACACACAGACATAAACAGAATGAAATGAAGTCATAAACTCTTCAGACAGATATAGATTTTTATTGAGAGAATTGGTTTAAGGATGTATATTGTACTTGATTGCTATTGATATTATGGTTGTATGATTCTGATTAATTATTATTATTAATTAATTATTATATTGTATTTTATTTTGATAACCTAACTTTACCCTGATAACATGTATAAGCCATATAATAGTTAAGACTAAGAGGCATTTTCATAATTTAGTTTTCTAAAAAGCAAAATAAAACGAATCTTTTGGAAAGTCAAACTTCTTGTTTTTTTTAATGCAAAGCACGAACCGAAACCGAACCGAGACCGAACCGAAACCGTAATCCCAAAACCAAGGTACAAACCGAACCGTGGGCTAACTGAACCGTTGCACCCCTAATCGTGGCACAATCCATGCCCCAAACAATCATTTCTGTTCAGTATGTGATCTTCCAGGAAGTTAATGATGAAAAGATGAAGTCTCCTTAGTTTTTGACTTACATGACTCTCCTGAAACGTAGTAATTACGCCCCCAAACCTGACACACACACACTCCCCCATTTCTGCTTCATGTGGTGCTTAGCCCACCTACAGGCTTCGCTATTGGTACTCTCCTTGGCGCCAGCCAGACACTGAGACAGATCAAAAAAGCTGACCCGCCAATCTCGCTTGCGTGCTGGCACACTGCCCCGACCCTCACCAAGGGGATATAAGCAGCACGAGCCCACACAACTCCCTTCTTCTTTCTCAGCCTCGAGACTGACCTAGAAGCTCCTCAAGACTCAAGACTCAAGATTCAAGACAAGAGAAGACATGGACAAGCCGGCCTGAGAAGTGTCGCCATCCGGTGTCAGGCCATCCCCCAGGCCGCGGCTGCGGCACTCTGCTCCTCGAGCACGACCGCCCCGAGCGGTGCTTCCCCTGCCTGGGCTGGCAGCATCAACGCCAGTGGGCTTCCTGCTCTGCCTGCCTCGCGCTCCCGCTCGAAGAATCTGAGTGTCGAGTGGCGTTTATGGGCGCCGTTTCACTGGCTTCTGTTCCTGACGAGACCGGCGCTGACTTTGCCGCCGTTCCCGCCTCCTTCACCGACTGGGCTGATTCGGGCGAGGATCTCTTGAGCTGCCGCTGCTCCTCCGGCTCGGAGAAGTCTGCATGGCATGATGATTCCCTCTCCACGTTCTCCAGAGCCAGCCATCTGAGAGCCCCCTGCGAGCCTGTGGAGCACCTCGTGGGGCTCTTCACCACCGCTGCGAACCGCACCGGCCTGGCACACCCACCGCAGCCTCTGGAGCCGGTGCGGCACGACTTTGCACTCAGGCTAGCAACCCAGTCACGGGCCCGGCAGAAAGCCCGTGCTGCCATCTGAAAGAGACAGGCCCATGGCTTCCCTTCTGGATCGCGATTATGCTAATGGCAATCAGGTGTTTGCCTTAGCTGACCGTTCTCCTAGGTTCCATTGATAAGCTCTGCCACGAGCAGTCAGAGCTATCACCGGAAGACATCGAGGAGATTCAGAACACAGCCGAGGTCCTGATGCGGATGTGCCATGCCACCGCCATCAACAGAGGCCGCGCCATGGCCAGCGCTCAGCCTGGTATGAGACATTTGTGGCTCGGTCTCTCCTCCCTCGTGGAACAGGACCAGAAGGGTATCTTGGGGCTCCCCCTTCCTACCTCTTCCCTCTTCGGTCCAGACATACAGGTGATCATCAAACACCTGGAGGCGGTGGCTCAAGGCTTGCAGCAGCTCGCCCCCTACCTCCAGCCCCACCGCATGCTGAATCCACTGCGGCTGCATCCTGCAGAGCAGAGGAGGTCTGCCCCCTGGGATCCCACAGCATCTGGCCAGAGTCGCCCAGTTGTCCACCGTTCCTCATCCTCCCGGGGCTCTGACCAGCCGAGACGGTCCCAGGCTCCCGTGATGCGGAGAACTCTGTCTACTTGTCCTTTTGCACCTGTTGTTAGAAGTGTTGTCATTAAAGGCTGTCAGGCCCGTCACATCTCTAAAGAGCAGCAATCCATCCTTTCTAGATGCGCGCATCTCGCTCGCATGGCAGACACATGCCGAGCCCAGCAGAGCTATCTCCCTCCCTCACCGGCCTCCCTCTGCTGTCAGATAAAGCGGAGTGCCGAGGCAAGTGATGGGCTTGTGGTGGCCCCCGGAGATTCTGACATCACCACATTCATGCCACAGGGCCGTGCGGAGCGTTGCTTCAGCCTCTTTTCCTCTGACGTGCCTGCTCCGTCGGAGGTTCCCTGCCGCCGTCTGCCTATGAGCTCCCGGGCCACTCAGGTAGCCATAACAGTAATCACGCACCCCGTCACTGGTGTCGGACCCAGCATTGATTCCTCCACCTCCACGACAGCCTGTGAAGTCCTGGGCCATCATGGACTGCGGGACATGGGGGCTGGGAGGGCCGAGGTGACAGCGGTCTCACGCCCCCCGTCCCCTAGAGAGTGCAGCTCCTGCCCACATGTCACACCTGGCCCTGGCCCCCCCGCTGCCCCCCCCCGCTTCCATGACGGCCTGTCCTCATGCAGGAGCCCCTCGCCACCATGTGTCGCGGAGCATCAGGACTGCCAGAGCCGTGGTGTGTGCGGCCAGGTGCCCCGACTGTGTTGAAGAATTTCAGCAGGTTGCAGGGCCGGCTCACCTGCGGTGGACCCCCACCGCCAGGAGCCGCATGACAGGAGGGCAGCCCGCGTCATGTAGACCACGACTGGGCGCCCCCGGCATTCCACTAAGCTGCATCCTCTATGTCACGCCGTGCCCGCACTGCCAGGCTGGGCGGAGCGCAGCAGCGTCCCTCTCCCACTGGCGGTGGTCGACGAGGGTCCTCTCACCCTCCCCTGCGGCAGCAGAGGGTTGTGCCGCCGGTGGATGCATAAGAGGAGTGCCTCTGCTGATATGACGTCGGCCCCTAAGTGTCCCAGGTTGTCCTACTGGGATTGGATGACATCAGTCGATCTCACAGATGCCTATTTTCACATCCCCATTCTGATGAGGCACAGGAAGTTCCTCAGATCCGCTGTAGGGGATTGGTGTTTTCAGTGAAACCGTCTCCCTTTCGGCTACTCTCTCGCTCTGTGCACCTTCACCAAGTGTGTCGAGGCCGTGCTGGAGCCTTTCTATTGTCGATGTAGGTGAGGGTCCTCGTACCTCGACGACTGGCTGATACTAGCGCCCTCTTGCTTTTCCAAGGAGAGGTGAGAGGGCGCCTCTCGGAAAGGCGAGAGGGCGCTAGTATCAGCCAGTCGTCGAGGTCCGAGGACCCTCACCTATATCGACGACTGGCTGATACTAGCACCCTCTCGCCTTTCCGAGGAGAGGCGAGCCTCTCTCCTGTCACTCCTAAGATCCCTGATCGCGTCACCTGCGGTTCAGGTCCACCTGGTCAGGACCGTTCTGGGGATGATGGCTGCAGCCCACCCCGTGGTTTGCTTGGGCCTTCTGCACATGCGCTGGCTCCAATGATGGTTCAGTGGCCTCCGCCTTTCAGGGATGCGGGACAGACTCAGGAAGGTCTCGGTCCCGCCCCAGGTGTAAGAGGACCTCCTGTTTTGGCTGGATCCGGTTCTTCTCCAGCAGGGAGTCCCCATGGGCTGCGTCTCGCATCACGTTGAGGTGTTCACGGATGCATCTCTCACAGGTTGGGGAGGCATTCTAGACCACCTCGCGGTGGGCAGTGCCTGGGACTCCGCGCCCATTTACATCAACGTTCTGGAAATGACTGTGGTGCAGCGGGTGTTGCTGCATTTCCAGCCCAGACTGCGGGGCAGTCATGTGTTGGTCAGGTCAGACAACACCACAGTGGTGGCTTACCTGAACAGACAGGGAGGGACGAGATCTCCCTCCCTGCATCGCGGAGGCATCGTGGAGATCCTGTTGTGGGCGGACCGGCACCTGTCCTCTCTGAGAGCTCGACACGTGCCCAAGTTCTCAACGTCGGCGCAGACAGAATGTCTCAGGGAGGCCCACTCCCCGATGAGTGGAGCCTGTCCCCCCGAGTGGTAACACGACTCTGGCACAGGTTCGGGCCCTCTACAGCAGACCTTTTCACCAGTGCAGAGAAAGCACAGTGCCCACTTTGGTTCTCGCTCAGGTCGTCAGATGAACCCCTTCTCGGGATAAACGCTTTCGCTCACAGGGTCTGGCCTCCGGGCCTCCTGTACGCCTTTCCTCCGACCCACCTCTTGACCCCATTGCTGTGCAGGGTGAGGGTGCGGGGCCTCCACGTGCTAGTGATGGCCCCGGACACCCTGAGCACCAGGTGATTCCCGGACTTGGTTCAGCTGGCAGTCGGGGATCCTTGGCTGATCCCCAACGAACCCCACATCCTACGACAGGCAGGGGACGCCCTCCGGTCCCGCCCCATCCTGGGCAGGAGACACTTGGCCTGGGTGCTAAGAGGGTAAGACTAGTTGGGCTAAACATCCCCCCTGCTGTGGTGTCCACCATCCAGAGCACCAGGGCCCCCTCCACTGTTGAGGCTTACAGATCTCGGTGACACCTCTTTGCGTCGTGGTGCTTGGAGAGGGGTCTGGACCCTGTCCCCTGCACCGTCGGCGGGGTGCTGGAATTTCTGCAGGCTTTGCTGGATAGCGGTCACGCTGCATCCACTCTCGTGGTGTTTGCATCGGCCATCAAGATGGGCCACAAAGGTTTTGGGCATTTTTCGGCGTGCAGTCCCCCGCTGGTGAAGCGGTTTCTGCGAGGGGTGTGCCAGCTGAGGCCTCCCCCCCGGCATGTACGCAGTTCCCCTGTGGGACCTCCACACTGTGCTGGATGTTCTGAGGGGACCCCCTTTCAAGCCTTTGGAGCAAGTGGACTTCCTTTTTCTCTCCTTTAAGGCTGCCCTCCTTTTGGCTCTGGCCTCTGCCAAAAGGGTTGGGGATCTCTGCGCCCTGTCGGTTCACCCTTCCGTCAGGACGGGGGACTGGTTCACCTTTTGCCTAACCCGGCTTTTCATCCCAAGGTGATCACTTCGGACTTTCATTCGAGAGTGATCCAGATCAGGGCACATTGCTCCTCACCTGGTTCGTCAGTGGACGACCATCGACTGCGGTTGCTGCGTCCAGTCAGGGCTCTGCATTGCTACGTTTAGCGCACGGCTGGTTTTCGCACTACGGACCAGCTGTTTGTGCTGTTTGGGGCCAGGGGGCGCAGTGCCCTGCTGTCCTCCCAGCGCCTTGCCCACTGGGTCGGTGGCACTATTGCGGCTGCCTATGAAGCACGGAACCGCCTGCCGCCTGTGGTGATTCGTGCTCATTCTACACAGAGCGTTGTCGCTTTTGTGGCTCTATGCAGGTTGTGTCACGGTTGGTGACATCTACCAGACTGCTTCTTGGGTGTCTGCGTCCACCTTTGTGCGCTCCTACCTGCTGGATGTGTGCGCAGATTCTGTGGCCACGTCAGTTTTCAGTGAGAACAGGGGTTCTGTCGCTTGACTGTGTTGGTTTATGACCTGGCCGGCTACTGTTTCCCTGGGGGGGATTCAGGCCATGTGTGGTCCTGTTGCCTGCCGTTGTGACTCGGGGAGTCCTGGCTGGCGTATGTGTGCCGCTGTGTTACGGTGGTTGTCAGACACGTTTGCGGTTGGCACCTCGGTGTGAGGCTGCTGGCCGCTGGTGTCTTGGAGGTTTTGGTGTGGCGATACTGGGCGTACAGCCTGGCCGCTTCCTTTTCTAGGCCAATCTTGTCAGCCTGTCCAGCTGGGGATACATTTATCCCTATGGCCTCCCCCTTGGTAGTGTACCAGTAACGAAGTCCGTAGGTGGGCTAAGCACCACACGAAGTAAAAATTATAGTTGCTAAACGTAACTACAGTTCTACGAGTGTGTGCGTGCCCACCTACCTGCAAGCGCAGCTGTCCTGCTTCCCTTTCTCCTGGGCTGATCAGAAGAATTAAGTTGTGCGGGCTAGTGCTGCTTATATTCCCTTGGTGAGGGGCAGGGCAGTGTGCCAGCACGCGAGCAGAATTGGCGCATCAACTTTTTTGATCTGTCTCAGTGTCTGGCTGGCGCCAAGGAGAGTACCAATAGCAAAGTCCGTAGCTCAAGATTTAAGAGTTTTATTGCCACATACACAGTAAAAAACACATGCTTAATGCCATGCAGTGAAATTCTTACATTGAAAGCTTCCCAGCAGCACAAGAAAAAAGAGAAGTAACAATAACTTAAGATATTAAAAAGGAAGAGCAAAAAGAAAGAAATATTGCAAGAATTTTGAAGAAGTACAATCTGCATACAATCTAAACAAAAGGTTGCATGCAGTTGTATACGTACAAAACAATAAAATCTATATACAACACAATATGCAAGAATAAGTAATACACTTTCAGGATTACCAGCATAATGTATTATAAAGTGCATTACATTATGGAGTGCCACCAAGAATGTTTGTTGTGAGATTTGTTCAGTGTTCACTGTTCAGTGTTCTTTGCGGCCACTACTTCACGGAGAAAGAGGAGATACTGAAGAAGGCATGGGAAATGGAGAAAACATCGGAAGTTTGGAATGAACAGATCCGTATCTTCCCGGACTACATCCAAGAGGGAAACAAAAAAAGAGCCGCTTTCAGAAGAAGCTAGATCTGTGCGGGGGTCAGACATGGGCTATCATACTCGGCTCTCAAGGCACAATATGGATATCGGCTGCTGTACAAGCTGTGGAA
This sequence comes from Salarias fasciatus, assembly GCF_902148845.1. Classification (NCBI taxonomy): domain Eukaryota; kingdom Metazoa; phylum Chordata; class Actinopteri; order Blenniiformes; family Blenniidae; genus Salarias; species Salarias fasciatus. The sequence goes on along the minus strand of NC_043766.1, from coordinate 25,638,144 downwards.
TCCTGATATTGTACCAAACATGGATGAAAGCAGAATGGACACAAAACGGATGAGGTGAAGTGTAAGAGTGATCAATAATCCATCGAAACAGATGAAGGTGTTTTCACATTTGAGGCACCAGGGAATAGAGATATTGTATTTACAAGAGACATATCTGTTGAACAGGGACTACCTCAGGCTCTGCAGGGGGTACTTAATCACATTTATCAGTCAAATTTCAATAGCAGGAGTTGGGGCGTTGCCGTCCTCATCCACAGGAAGGTACAATTCATAGAAACAACCTCAAAAAATATATAAACATGGTCGGTATACTGTGCTGGGCTCACACAGGATACGATGCATCTCCGGCACAGAATTACCACAGCACTGTCACTCACAATGCCTCCAGTGTGTCTGCAGTTCGCTGAAGGAGGTTACTGATCTGTCGCGCTTTCTGCCCAAACACAATTTTAAACCCACCCAACAATAGAAAGCAGCCCAAATCTCCAACTCTGGAGAAAATACACGCTAAAACCGTAAAAAACATTTTTGCATGAGAAAGCACACAACCATTTCATCAACCCACCTGAAGTGTTCAAACAGAATCCAGATTTGGTAGAAACTCTCCCACTCTTGCAACTCTGAGCCTCTCTGGTCATAGACCTATTTTTGTGCAATTTTGGTGTTGTTTGACTTTCCTAATGAGTATGTACGAAATGATTCATTCTTCTAATCCATTGGGGCCATTGAGCCCCATGCAATAATGCTAAGTAATGCTACCAGACCTGGGGTGGGGGGGGCTCCATTGGAGGATGCAGAATCATAAGCTTTCACTTTATGCTGAAGACCTCCTCCTTTTTTTAACAAATCCTGTCACAAGCATCCCAGTGGCCCTTGATATTATCAAAGACTTTGGAAGGGTGTCTGGCAATAAAATTAAAGGATAAGTTCGGTTTAAACAGTTTTCACGTTCATAGAATGAAGTGCAACAATATACTCACCCAGAAGGCTTTTCTGATCCGAACAGTGCTGCGAGAGAAATTCAGATCCAAAATCGAGTGACGCACATCCCTATACTGTTAGCAGATGGGGCATGTATATAGCCGCTCCTAAAACAGCTTTAATCGTCCAAAAACTCATTAGTTTCACCAATATGTCATTATGGTCCGCTCACGCCACTCCTCCACGACAGCCCGGTGTTGAGATTGTCGTATATTGCTGATATATGTTCGATTTGAATTTACTACTTGGCGTCCATGTGTATCTAGACACCTACATCTAGATATCTATGTCTATATGTCTAGGCGGTAGTGCGACGTAAGCGGGAGCCGCAGTGTTGTTGTGTGCGTGTTTTTTCAACTTCCGATGCTAATGCATGTGTGAGGTGTGATACACAAGGGTGCATCTAAGGAACACCAGCTTAAAAATGATTCCACTGTTAAAAGAGAACTACAGCGTAGTTTCAGAGAAATTTATTCTCTAAAGATAACAGCCACAAGCAAAATAAAAGAAAAAAGATAAGTCTTTAAAAGGGGAAGAACACAAACAGATATAACAGTCTTTAAGAAAAAAGGATTAAAAAAATAAGTCTATTAAAGTAAAACAAGATTGTCCAGTCAGACGGCCTCGGAGGGTCACGTGGGGCTGTTCCTGTTCCGCGATTCGTCCGCTTCCAATCTGCTGCACTTCCGGGTCGGCGTAGCTCCCTGGACGCGGAGCGTGGAGCTGCTGGGGGAGAGGAGGAGAGGAGAGCACCCTCAAATCTTTTCTACAGAGTCGGGGTGAACCACACGCACACGGCGCTCTCAGCGTTCACGTTCCTTGAACTTATCTTTCACCGAGCGTTGACAGAATCTCTCCTCGCGTCCCATCGCCGGCCGCGCCTCCCTCGGATCTCTCACGGGCTGCTCCGTCCGATGCAACTCCTCCGTGGCCAGCCTCCGCTCCTTGGCACCGCGGCTGCTGTTTCGGGCGTTCCTCCTTCCGTCCTCCGCGTCCGCGCTCCCGCACACTGCCCCGTGCGTCCTCTATTGTCTCCCCCCTCCACACCTGTCCAAACCTCCCTTTAAGCTGCGCGCCGTGGCTGAATTATCCAATCGGGACTTGTAGGGAAGGGGGGTGTGTCCAGTCAATTATCTCCTGTCCACAGCATGCATCGTTACTCCAGTTCACACCATGCAAAACACATAAAACCCAATAAAAAGGTCTCAAACCACACTTCAAAAAACTACAATAAATAAGCAGAAAATAAAAGCATGCATATAAACCAAACTATTGCATCAGTGGCTGGGATCTCCCTGACACATGTTTCTGATACCTGCTCTTGGAATAAACATCCTCACACTGCCAAACGCCTCTGGACTTCTTTCAAGCATATTACAGAGATAAATGTTTTGATTGTTTTGTTGACCTCTGAACTGAAAGCTTTGTTTATGGCTGCCGCGCGCATGCGCAGTACGGTTCATTGTTCCCGGGGCAACCTAAGGCTACACACAGTACTTTTTTTTCCAGTGTAGTGTGAAATGGACAAATATCTGTCGGATGAAGATGTTGTGGACAAGAACTTTGAATGATTTTCTCTTTAGCGAAAGCAGGATTAGCATTTAGCATCGGCAGTCGAAAAAAAAGCCATGCCATTGCGAATGGTTCAGGAAACAACTCCATGCCTCTTTTTAATGGGGAAATGACACTATAGCATTATACAAAGCTCAAAAAAGTGGATTTTGCATGATACCCCTCCTTTAACTCTTGCTTTCAAAGTTGGAGAGCTTCTCTGGCATAAGTTGTGAAAGATGAATGGTGAAGTAGTACCTTCAGATAAACTTGGTGGGCATTGCCACAACAGTGTCTCAGGAGAAATGAACTACTGTATTGGCCCAAATATAAGACGACTCTGATTATAAGACGACCCCCTGATTATAAGACGACCCCCATTTTTCAAACATCATTTTGTGAAAACAAAAATATGTTGAAGACAATAAGGTTACTCATAAAACAGCGTTTTATTGTAAAATCATTCTAGGAAAACTCACAGCAGAGATGACATTTCATGTGATTTAAGATCAAGAAATATTGCTGCAGTATTAAATAAAAAACTATATTCCCTTTCTCAAAATTTGAGGCTATGACCCAGTGAATAATCAACAAATAAATACCTTCAAAGGTTCAATAACTGTATTAATGATGTAATTAACTTTATAACCATCAAATTTAAGTTGTATTCAACTTCATGAGCATTAATAATTCAGTCTAATATATCTTGGTGGCTTGGCAGTTGTTTGTTGATTCTGCTGCATTGATTACCATCAGTTTAAAGTTTGCATCTAAACTTAGTCTCTGTTGTTTGCTCACTTGTCTAGCATTCCAGCTACTTCTTTCCTCCATCTTTTATCAGATCACTGTGACCACAGATATGACTGTGATGCTTCATTCGATTTCTGGTCACCTGTACTTTGGCTTTATCTAGTGGCGCTGATATGTAATGACAATCTAGTCCTCGATTATAGTATGACCCCATTTTGGAGAATACAGTTTCTGGAAAAAAAAAAATATTGTCATATATTCGGACCAATACATGTAGAGTTCTCCTTGTCAATATGGTGCCCATTGCCTTCCATCGTTGCCAAAGCCATATAATGTACATATTTTAGTGCTATAGAGAACTTCATATCCTCTAATTGTATATGTGCTAGGTGTCATTTGAAAGGAAATTTTTATAAGCTTTTAGTTGGTACTACTTGTTATGCCACAACATACCTTGCTGTGTTGTTTTTAAGAAAAATAGAAACACATGTGCTATGTTTTTAAGTGATTTCACCAATATGTCAACAACACAACTTCATGGCTCCTGTGGTAGGTATAACCATGGTCCCAGCAACATGTAATTGGTATATTTACTCATTCTAGAGCTTGGAGAACAGGAATCAGGCCAAACTGAACAAAAATCTGAGATAAAGATTTTTTTTTTCAACAGGTCTTGAGGGCCACTCACATCCCAATAAAAGCTCGGGCTACATCAGCTCCATATGACGATGAAGTGGGACAGCTTCGGGCTGGGACAGCTTCGGGCCACTGTATGGTTCTGTATACCATATTGAAGAAGTGTGTGAAGGGGGGAAGGTTCCACTAATTTCACATTGACATGGCCAAACCATCTCTCGGGAATGGACAAAAACACTCAAAGGAGCCTTTGTGTGTCAATGAACTTTAGTCCACTGTCGGCCCGTGCCCTCCTGTGGAGATCTCCGCCCCGAGGCGGGAATACATGCAAAGTCCAGAAATCCCGCCCCACTTAGGTACCATATCATCCATCCCTGCACTCACCACTGTATTCAGGGCTCAGAGACTGCATGAGACAGGCAGCTGAGTGGCTAGGAAAAAACGATCAGCTTCCATGGCCAGTGCCTGAGGCTCGGTAATGCTGATGTTGGCAAATGCAGTCAGCATCTGTGGAGGCATGTGGCATAGGAACATCTCAATGGAGAAGAAATTGGGTTTTTCCTCCTTCAGTAGGTTTAACATTCTTTCCATGAGCTGCAATGGTTTGCTGTCACTGAGGACTTGGATCGTGAAAAGTTGATGGGCTGTCTCTTTAATGGTGCGTTCACACCGGATGCGTCGCGGGCGTCATCGACACTTGGGATGCCTGGAAGCTGACGCTTGTGACGCTTCGAGCGCGACGCTTGACACCAGGTGGTCACAAAGCTGGCGACGCTCGCGACACTCTTGACGCGCGTCAGTTTATTGGCGCGCGGGAGGCTGGTTTCTGTTTCCCGCTATGGTGGATCGCATCAGGAGAGTGGCTCGGCTTTATTTGTTAAATAAAGCTGGACCGCGTCGTCGTCGGAAAAGTCACTATTGTCTGGTTTGCTCCTCTCTGCTCTGACTGCAGCGGGGAGCGCTGCGTGAGACTGACCACCTGTGAGTGCTTTGGGACGGGGAGGGGCTCACGGCAGCACCCGCTGCTCATTGACGACAGCAGCGAGACGTCCTGTCACACCTCCAGAGCACCAGAAAAGGTCGCTAGATTTGTCGCTAGTCGCTTTTGACACAAAAAAAGTCGCCAAGAGGCTTTGGAAAGTCGCCAGATTTAGCGAGAAAGTCGTCAAGTTGGTAACACTGGCTGGCCCGCATCGGTCCTTAGATCACTCGTAGTGATGTAGCATCAGAGGGATCGTCTCTGATTGGTTGACGCCCAGCGGCAGCGCGTCGAAAGTTCAGTTTTCCCAACTCTCAAAAAGCGACACTCACGACGCTCCTGACGCTGGGGACGCGCGTCGTGGGCGTCGACACTCGAAACGCTCAAAAGTCGACGCTCCTGATGCTCCTGACGCGCTGCCCCGCCGCCCGCCGCTCTACGACGCTCGTCCACAATAGACTTTGCATAGAAAAGCGCCGCTCACGACGCTTGCGACGCGTCCGGTGTGAACGCACCATAAGGGGCCGTGTGCAGTGGGCTTTGGGGGATTGGAGATGAAAACCCACCAGTTTAGAAATTGTGGAGCTTTCCAGTGCTCCACAATTTCTCCAGCAATCTCACAAAAACATTGTTGTTAGCCAAGTTTGCTGAAGCTGTGGAAACTTCTTCAAGATTCACATCGGGATCGCCAGTGTAGAGCCAAAGAATGGGAATCAGAGACAGCGTGTTCAGCAAAGAACTAAAAACTTTATGAACAAAACTAGAATGAATGAATGAATGAACAAGTGTAACATCAAAATCCCTCCAGTCACAAACCTAGCTCTCTCCACAGATAAAAGCTCCCCCACCTCACAGTCCATGGATGAATTAGGAAATAGCTGATCACCACACTATACAGGTTGTAAACGATACAACCATGCAATAACCATGCAAACTATGGGGTTCCATTTGTGTCAAAAAAAGTACATGTGATATGTGTCGATGTTGTTGGTCTATGCTGTTGCTATGTGTATTTGGCTGATGTCTATGGGATTAATGTTTTTGCCAAGTGTTGTTGCTTTATGTATGTGTTTATGGTGCATGTGTGTTTGCTGCATATGTATATGTTGCATATGTATTTGCTGCATATGTGGACATTGCACATGTATTTGTTGCATATGTGAATATTGTAAATGTGTTTGTTGCATATTTTGTGGCTCATGTGTGTTGTGGTATTTACTCACTGATTTTGCCCTCTGCTGGTGGCTTTTGAAGTTGTCTGCACATGTGTTTGTCTTCTGTGATTGGCTGATGTCGTTGCTCTGTGCGGTTGGTCCTGATTTGTATTTCGTATTTTCATCAATTGTGCTTAAAGGTATAATGGACGATTTTCTTGAAAAAGTTGAAGCCAAACGTCTGTTACTCGCCAGACCATCCTACCTGCTCTGCTGCTCCCACGAGCGCGCATGACGGCGTGACGCAAGCATTTCTTCAGCGTGATTGACATGTCGGAGGACCAATAGTTGACACTCGCATCACGCCATTCATTGGCTAAAACATTGTCCATTATACCTTTAATGTTGTGTACTTTGAACTACTAGGGCTGTCATACTGCAGACGGACACAAGGAGTTGTGTTAGTTGTATAGCTGGTGTTCAGTCATCATTCAGCGGACAGCTGATTCTCAGTCTAAGTTTGGTGAGCCTATTAATAATGTTTATTAATGCTGCCTGGGTCCATATCAATATAGTGTTTGTAAGGAGTGAAGATAACTATCCTTCCAGGTTTCTCCACAATGCTATTGATTGGCCTATTGATTTCTATACCTTCCTTAATCCAATGGCCTGATGTCAAGAGGTCTCATTAAACTATGAATTTCTTGATATAAGTTGTCTTAGTCACCATCTGAATTTAGAAGGAATGATTGTATTTTCTTTTCCAGGTAGTTTGAAAGAATCAACAATACGTTTATCAGTTTGTTTGTTGTACTTCAATCAGCTGAGATGGCTCTGTCTGCTGCATTGCTTTAAAGCTTGTTCTGAGTCATTACAGACAGGACTCTGCTCAGACCTTATCGACTGCTCTGTGATGAGTGTCTGCCAGTAATAAATAAATCCTTTTCACTGACACTGCTTCAGTTGTGGAGAGAAAACAGTACCTTCTTTGTGTTTACAGAAACTGTCCATCAGTCTCCTATCAAAGCTGCTGAGCTTTGAGGAAGAAAAAACTCAGAGAATTGCAAAGGGTAAAAATGCATTTTACATGTGTATGTGTGGAGTATCAACAACCCTTGTGACAAGTCAATACCATTCAAATTCCGTTCAGCATCCCATCACTGTTCACACCAGCCTTTAGTGATACCTTCATCTTGAGATTTGTACTGATTAGTCAGCCCCCCTCAGAATTCAGGTGTAATACTATGAAAGGACTTCATATCAGTCAATATTAATAATGCATCACCAAACTTTCTCTCTCACAGCCTCAATTTCTCTGAACATGCAGTACATCTTCCCTATCAGTGTTTGTGTGTGTGTGTGTGTGTGAGTGTGTGTGTGTGTGTGTGTGTGTGTGTGCGTTCTCGTATTTCTATCCTTGTTGGGGCCAAATGTCCCCACAAGGATAGCAAAACGTGAAACGACGTGCCTTGTGGGGACCTTTTTCCGGTCCTAAGTAGGAGAAACAGTGTTTTCTTGACCATGTTGTTGTTACTGAAAAAAGCAAAAGTGCAAAAACATTTCTTTAGGGTTAGGCTTTGTTGTGGTGTGGGTTAGGGTTAGGGTAAGGGTCAGGGTTAGGGGCTAGACATGAATGGGAGTCAATGGAAGGTCCCCACAAGGATAGAAATACGAGACTATGCGTGTGTGCGTGTGTGCGTGCGTGCGTGCGTGCGTGCATGTGTGTGACACACTAAACAGTACATTAACACAGAATTGGGAGATACACGGCACATATATACAGTATATATCTTTGAAACTGAGTCTTGATCTGTAATTGACACGAGAGAACCAACTGAGCTGCCTGTCATTGATTTAACATCCCAACATGAGCTGAGATTGGAGCTCCCACTGCAGATAGTAATGTGTCAAAAATACAACAATTTAAAGTGGTAGTGAGATGAAGAAACCAACCATCCTTGAAGGGGCCATATTGATTCCAGAGCCAAACAGCTGAAGCATAAAAGCTGCTGTTCAGCTGTGCGAAAGCATTTTATCAAGGAGGACCACATTGTGATATTGTCGATTGTTTATCACTCTGGCATAAGCATCAGGCTTGAAATTTAAGAGAAAACTTTATCTCCATTTTGGAAAGTGTATGTTACACTGTTGTTTGTTGCTTTGACTTTTTATGTTACCATGTAACATATTTCATCTTTCATACTCAAAAAAATATCTTTCCTCGTCACTCTTACAGGACGGGAAGTTTCTGACTCATTAAATCCAGTTGAAGGAAAAAGCAAAATGGATATGAAAACAACTTCTGTTTATCACAAGATCAAAAAGTTACCAAAAAAAAAAAATCTTTCACATCTTTGAAAACTATTCTGATGGCCAAAGTCAGGAAACGGTCAGAAAACTGTTGTTCTTCATCCTGTTCCATTACTTGTTTCACAGATACTGAGCATGTGCACTCTCAAATACCAAACTGTGCACCTCCATCCATCCATCCATCCATCCATCCATCCATTTTCTACCACTTATCTGGGACCAGGTTGTGGGGCCAACTGTCTAAGTAGGGATGCCCAGACCTCCCTATCCCCAGACACTTCCTCCAGTGCTTCCAGGAGGACCCCCAGGTGTTCCCAGGCCAGCTGAAAGACATATTCTCTCCAGCGTGTCCTGGGTCTTCCCCAGGGTCTCCTCCCAGTGGGACATGCCCAGAGCTCCTCCCCAAGGAGTCACCTGGGAGGCATCCTAAACAGATGCCCAAACCACCTCAGCTGACTCCTCTCAATGTGAAGGAGTAGCAGGTCTACTATGAGTACCTCCCTGGTGACTGAGTTCCTCACCCTATCTCTGAGGGAGCGCCCAGGCACCCTACAAAGGAAGCTCATTTCAGTCTCTTGTATCCGGAATCTTGTCCGTTCGGTCATGACCCAAAGCTTATGACCATAGGTGAGGGTGGGGGCGTAGATTAACTGGTAAATTGAGAGCTTCGCCTTTTCGGCTCAGCTCGCCCTCCAGAACTGCCACATTAACATGGTGAACTTGTGAGGGAGGTTGAGAGGTACTACCCTAAATATAGTCGGGCTTACCTCCACACATAGCCTGAGCTCTGGAACCCAACCTCTTGAGAAGGGTTGAACTCTCCACTTTTTTGCATGAGCACATAATTAGTTTTGGAGTTAATCGTAAAAGACAAAATATTTCCAAATTAAAACAGCTCTCTGATGATATGGCAGAGGTAGACAGACAGTATGTCATGTCACCAACTTCTGAGTTCCTCCAAAAATGGGTCAGTCTTCAACAGTGTTGGGCAAGTTACTTTAAAAAAGTAATTAGTTAGAATTACAAATTACTTCTCCCAAAAAGTAATTGAGTTAGTAACTCAGTTACCTCACTGAAAAAGTAATTAGTTACTCAGCAAAGTAACTGACGTTATTTTTCATGTTCTACACATTACCACATTCTATAACATCTATAACATCAAAGATGTTTATATCAACTGATTGAAGAATAAAAACACTTCATACAGTATTTTAGAACATTTAGTATTTATTTGAACTAAATTGCAGCCTGTTAAGAAAACACAAATGTAAACTTCTGGCCATTAAGTACTGAAATCTCTGTCACTGTACATTAGGCCTACTGTATACCAGTGGACCTGCAGTCAGTGTTCAGCTCGGCTCTGGTCGCCTGCTGGTTGCTTGTTTTAACAGAGCGGCCCCTCTCCCTCCTGCTGCGTTTGAACTCGGGGTCGGGTTAGCAGCAGCAGCAAAGTGTCATGCTAGCATGTGGCAGACGTGGATAAAGTCCTCCAGTGAGGCTTCCAGTTTCAGAACGCTACCTTTCTATGTCCTGGGCTCGAGCTCCACGCCATTGTCTCTGTCTTGTGTTTACCGGTCAGCGCGTGCAGCGAGTGAGACACGTGGGCAGGGCATGCCCGCCCACCAACCAATCAGCATCGCGTCTTCATCTCCCCCCCCCCCCCTCCATTCCCCTCTCCCCCCTCCTCCCTGCTCTCTCCTGCAGCTGATGTGTGCGGCAGCAGCGGACACTCGCGCTTCATTCAGTCAGTAGTAACGCGCCACTTCATATTTTTAGTAACGGTAACGGCGTTGCAACGATGGGAAAAGTAACTAATTAGATTATTCGTTACTGAAAAAAATAACGCCGTTACTAACGCCGTTTATTCTAACGCCGTTATTCCCAACACTGGTCTTCAAACTGATTTCAATTTGGTCCACTGTGTTATGGCAATTTTATTTAACAAAGGGCATCAGCCGGTGAGTTCGTTTTGGTCTCTTTTATTATGCTGTACAGCAGGAGAAGTCACCCAGTCAACAGAGTAACAGAGTGAGTTCTGCCCTCGCAGGGGCGTGCAAGTCTCTAATAACTATCTGCCACGTTCACTCCCAGAGGCCTTGACTGCACCCAGCCGTAGGCTGGACACAGGAAGACTCCCATGAGTGCCCGCAGCTGCTACGCTAAGATTATCAGGAAAAGTAAATTCTAGACAAAGCATTCGCGGTTCCCCACACATCTGAGTGTGTGAGAGCTACGGTTATTTATAACAAATAAATCTAAGCACTGCAAAACAGTTAAGCATGCACTCATTAGAAATTTCCACCACAACTGTTAAAGCAGAGCAGCTTCTCCTTAAGGCTCGTCATCTGATGTATGAATATGGTGACAAGTCTGGCAAACCCTTGGCTCATCAGGCTTGTCAGTCCTACATTTCAAGGCAAATTACACAAATCAAGAGCACAACAGACTCTATCACCATGGGCCATGGTCAGCTTAATGACACATTTTTTGAATTTTACACAAAACTTTATTCTTCAGAGAGGGAAAATAATCCAAGACTGACATTAAAAGAGGTTCAAGAAGCGATTAAAAGCATGCAGTCCAGAAAGGCCCCCGGTCCTGATGGGTTTATATCAGAATTTTACAAAACATTTTCAAATGATGTTGCCCCTATCCTGTTAGCCATGTACACTGAGGCGCTATCAGATGGTCAGTTGCCAACTACCTTGAGACAGGCTTCTAAATGTCTCCTATCTACAAAAGACAAAGATATGTTGCCCTGTGAGTCTTAAAGACCAATTTTGATCCTCAATGGGGACTATAAAGTTCTTTCAAAATGTCTTACTAGACAATTAGAAAACGTGCTCCCTCATATTATATCTGTATACCTGTATACCAAACAGGTTTTATCCAAGGGAGATATTCTTTTTTCAACACCCGCCCGCTTTTTAATGTCAGAAATATGGACCATCAGGAAGACACCCCTGAGCTGTGATATCCATGGACGCAGAAAAAGCTTTTAAATCGGGTCGAATGGAGTTTCCTTTTTAAAACTTTGGGGAAATTCTGGTTTGGGCAAAATTTTATTTCCTGGGTGAAGCCATTGTACACGGCCCCAATGGCTTGTGCTCACACAAACAATGTACAATCTAAATATCTCCCACTTCATAGAGAGACGAGGCAGGGATGCCCCCTTTCCCTGTTATTATTTGATTTGGTTCTTGAGCCACTTGCTATCGCACTGTGGCAGGGCGATACTTTTAAAAGGGATAGCTGGAGGAAATATTGAACATAACATGGCATTATATGCTGATGATCTTCTTTTGTTTTTTAGTAATCCAGTGTCATCACTTCCAACTTTATTGTCTAAACTATGTCAATTCGGGAGAGTGTCTGGTTATAAATTAAATCTAGTGAAGCGTCTATCCTGTCAACTCTGCTGCTCAAAATTTATCCCAGTCTGCATTTCCTTTCTGGTCGAGTGAACTCCTAGTTGTCTTCTTAAACTCAATCTGACACCCTTGATAAAGAAGTGCATGGTGGGTCGAAACAATTTAGAGAATATACGAGGGTGTACCCAAAAGTAACCGGAATTTGGTTGTAACTTTTTATTTCTGACATTTCAAAATAAAACACCACCGTCGCCTTCAAAATAATCTCCATTCACATTAATGCAATGCTCCAGCCGTGTCTCCCACTTCATGGATGTGTCTTGATACCCGTGGGTAATTGTGCCATTCAGGGCTGGCTGCAATTTGGCTGTCATCTCCTCCACAAACCGCTGTCCCTTCAGCTCCTTCTTCGACTTGGGGAACAAGAAAAAGTCACTCGGGGCTACATCTGGCGAATAAGGCGGATGGGGGAGGAGAGTCATCCCATTCTTTGCCAGAAACTGCGTGACGTGCAGCGCCGTGTCCACTGGCGCACTGTCGTGGTGGATCAACCAGGATCCACTCCGCCACTACGTGGGCCGCTTCTTCCTCATATCCTCACGGAGCTGTCTTAGGACTTCAATGTAGTAGTCCTGATTTACAGTTTGACCTGGGAGGACAAACTCACTGTGGACGATACCCTGGACAGCGGAAAAGCAGCTCAGCATTGTTTTCATGGCTGAGCGGACCTGACGCGCGGACATCTGGCCCTTCTTAAACCGCCCGAACCGCTCATGGACCTGAGTCTTCCCCAGAGCATCATCCTTGTAGGCTAGCTGCAACAAGGTGAGTGTTTCTGCTGCTGATTTTCCCAGCAAAAAGCAGAATTTAATGTTCGCGCGCCGCTCTAGCAATGTTGCCATTTTGGAAAAATCGCAGAGCGGAGCTGCACTCTGTTACTATAAATAGCGCGTAACAGACGTCAGTGTCACTCTGGGATCTTGGACTTTTCAATCAATCAATCAATCAATCAATCAATTTATTTTTGTATAGCCCAGTATCACAACAACAGTTGCCTCAGAGGGCTTCAAGATGTTACATTTGTCGGTAAAAGTAAAAACAGTGAATAAGCATAATGGTAATATGTCAATATTTACAGTAACGAGACAGAACGAAGCAACCACTGCCTTCGACCCTCACATCCGGCAAGAAAAAACTCCAAAAACCCAGTGGGAAAAGAAGAAATCTTGGGGAGAACCACAGTATGGAGGGATCCCTCTCCCAGGGACGGACAGCTTTGGCAACAGCTAGCATGAGACAATAAGAAGTAAAGCCTAGGACAATGTTGAGGACAGTTCGTTGGACGGTCCAGCACAAGAACCACGGATCCCAGCAGTAGAACCGAAGCCAGTCCACGGGCAGGACCGACAGGGGTGTCCTCCCGGTCCGGACGGAGCTTGTTCATAGGCCTTCGTAATAGTGGAGTCAGCAACTGAAACTGGAGAAGACTCCCCCTCGAAGGGGGGGGACAGCAGGTGAAAAGCAATGAACGGACTAAAGGGAATAACATTCAGACATTAGAGGACAGGGCTCAGTGCACCGTACTTCCCACAGCATTCTAGCTCCTGGGGCAGCTTTGTGGATACTTAACTGTTTAAACTAGTATTTAGTTAGTATAGTTTAGTTTAGTTTAATTTAGTTTGGTTTAGTTTAATTTTGTTTAGTGTAATTTGGTTTGGTTTAGTTTAATTTAATTTAGTTTAGTTTAGTTTAGTTTAGTTTAGTTTAGTTTAGTTTAGTTTAGTTTAGTTTAGTTTAGTTTGGTTTGGTTTAGTTTGGTTTAGTTTGGTTTACTGTAGTTTGGTTTACTGTAGTTTGGTTTGGTTTACTTTAGTTTGGTTTGTTTTAGTTTAGTTTAGTTTTTCACAGATATACATGAGGCTTACCTGTAGCACATCTCACGGCCTGAAGTCGAAACTCATTATTATTATTATTTTATGACCAAATTCCGGTTTCTTTTGAGTACCCCCTCGTAGTCCCTAAATTCATATAACTATTTCAACATATTCCAGCATTCATTCTAAAGAAGCAATTTGCTGCCATTGACAAAATTCTTTCACAATTTATCTGGAACAACAAGCACCCGCACATCAACAGACACTTTCTGGAGAGGAAAAAGGGAGAGGGAGGATTGGCTATGCCTAATCTTATGCATTACTATCAGGCAAGTAATATTCAGAAAGTGATGTTTTGGGTCCAGGATTGCGCTGAAGGTGGGTTGCCAGATTTGGTCACATTGGAGTCCCATAACTTTAATACTCATTCTCTAGTTTCCTCTGCTATTCAAGCCTCTGTTGGCAGCTCCACCAAAAATCCAGTGTCTTTCAATACACTTAAAATCTGGTTACAAGTGAGGAAGTAATTTGGTCTGCAAAGACCCTCAGTAATGGCACCTGTTATATCCAATCATCTCTTTACACCAGCTATGATTGACAAGGCCTTCCGTGCCTGACATGGAAATGGGATACAATTTTTAAAGGATCTTTTCGTCAATGGGAAATTTGAATCCTTTGAACAGCTGATTTCTAAATACAAGTTACCCCATGCTCACTTCTTTCGTTGTTTGCAGCTAAGGAATTTTGTCAGAAAACAATATCACTCTTTTCCCAATATGCCCCCAGCTGATCCAGTTGATACATTGTTGTCTCTTGATGCTGATACAAAGTGTAATCCGGTTTGAATTTTTAGTTCATGTTATCCAAAATGTGCATTAAATAAGTTAAAAATGTAGTGAATAGCCTGTGGGTTGAAAAAGTTCAAATTTATTGATCAGTGATGAAGTGAGGTTATAAAAAAAAAGAGGGAGATGATTTTGGTTAGTGTTTTTTAATGAAAATGTCATTTAAAATGTTCATGTTTTTGTGTAAAAATGTATTTAGAAATGTTTGTAAAAATGACCACTGAATGTCCATGATTATGTTTTGTTTTTTCTCATTTTATTTAATAATTTAAAGGTGCATTAAGGAGTTTGCACGTTTTATGCAAAACAGCGGCCCCTGCAGGCCTTGGGTGTAATGCAGCTTAGTGAAACACTTGTGCCTGTGGCTTGCGTGCACGGAAGAGGGGAACTCCTTCCTCGCTCTTTTAGTAGTGCTCGAGTAAAATTTAAGTTTCTTTTACCTGGTGGAGACTTTGCTGGAGTTGTGGCAGTGCAAGAAGCCTTTTCTTACTTTCTGGAAGATCCTGCTCAGTTGTTGCTCACTAAGCATCTGGCGGAGTAATGGCGGACAAAACGAAACCTAACTAAATCAGGCCAGCCGGAGCGTGCATTACGTCATTCCTTTCAAATTCTCCCCCAAAAAATTCTGGTGCCGAACTGGCACTGCAACTTTCAAGTGACAATTGAGCGCTGTTAGCGGTGCTTGCAATGAATATGTCAGGGCACATTGTACACATCATTAAAAATGTGTTACATATTTATGGTGGAAAATAAGCATTTTTAAAGCTGAAAAACTCCTTAATGCACCTTTAAGGAGTTGAGAGGTGGGATGGTTGGAGTCAGGAAGTGAAACAGGAAGAGAAAGAAAAGAAGGAAACAAGGAGAGGACAGCGTGGTGATGTGTGTGCTTGGTAAAGGAATAAAAGTTGGTAAAACACGAACTTTTAAGATTTCTGTAGATGTCCGCAGAGAAACAACAAGTTACTCGCACCCGGGTGTTTATAGTTAATAAGAGTGGTTGTTCCTGAGTTGGGAGGACCATGTGAAGACTTTCCCACTGGCCAGAAAACCCGTTTTAACCCGCTAACAATTGGCTCCTCATGGCAGTAGGAAAGGGTTTAATTGGCATTTTGACCCGGGTCGCTCAACCCTGTAATCGACCCGGGAATTTACCAGGCCAGCTTTCTACTGGCTTTTTGTGGGAGGGATGCATCCGGGGACTTATGTGATGACGTCGAGGTTACGTTAGCGCGCTAGTTGTTGTTTCTGGACACAGCGTGAGATTTCCTCGGTCAAGATGACCCAGCATTGGCAAGATAGCGAGACCAGAGAGCTTCCCCTCATCCGTGGGGAAGAGGAGATTCGTCTACAGGTGACGGGGACTGTGTTCCACTGCATTGTTTACTTTCGTTGTGCTCCGTCAAGCTGATGATGTCATCAACGTGGGACACGATCAGCATGGGAAAACGCAGTGACGCGGCTCGCCAGCAGGCGGTGAGACCCGGGTCTGCGGGCAGTGGGAAAGGAGTCTAAAAAGGTGATTTTTAGTGGGTCAAAGACACGGGTCTACCCACTAGTTCCAGTGGGAAAGGGGTATTAGTGTGTTAGCAGCAACGAGCCAGTCAGAAAGAGTGGTTCGTCGTGACTGGTTGGACTCATGGAGGTTCGTCTGCTCGGCGGATCGTCAGTGTTTTGTCCTGTCTCTCCAGCTGTGAACCGTGAAGCGTGATTTATAGTTCTCGGTCACGGCGACAGCGTACCTACGTTGGCAACCCTACGCCATCACTGTGCATATAATAAATAATAATGCATTGGTTTTATATGGCGCTTTACTGGACACTCAAAGATGCTTTACATTGCATTATTCATTCTCTCCATACTGGGTGGTGGTAAGCTACTATTGTAGCTACAGCTACCCTGGGGTAGACTGACGGAAGCGAGGCTGCCAATCTGCGCCATCGGCCCCTCCAACCACCACCAACCATTCACTCTCAGACTACTTTCATACTTAGGCAAGGTGGATGAAGTGTCTTGCCCAATGACACAACGACAGTTTTATGCATGCGGGAGCAGGGATCGAACCGCCAACCTTTGGGTTATAAGACGACTCACACTACCATCTGAGCTACTGTTGCCATATCTTGCTTCTGCGTCAAGGGAACGCCTTTCTCTGCAATTTCACCACCAAGCCACTGGGCGGTGTGGTGGAAATTTCTAATGAGTGCACGCTTAACTGTTTTGCAGTGCTTAGATTTATTTTTTTTAAAAATAACCGTAGCTCTCACACACTCAGATGTGTGGGGAACCGCGAATGCTTTGTCTAGAATTTATTTTTCCTGATAATCTTGGCATAGCAGCTGCGGGACTCGTGGGAGTCTTCCTGTGTCCAGCCTATGGCTGGGTGCAGTCAAGGCCTCTGGGAGTGAATGTGGCAGATAGTTATTAGAGACTTGCACGCCCCTGCGAGGGCAGAACTCACTCTGTTACTCTGTAGACTTCTCCTGCTGTACAGCATAATAAAAGAGACCAAAACGAACTCACCGGCTGATGCCCTTTGTTAAATAAAATTGCCATAACAGTTGGCATCACGAACAGGATCCTACGAGTGGAATCTGGTGGAGGACAGAGACCTGGTGATTGGCCATCCTGCGGACAAATTGCTGCAGCTCTGCTGGCATTGACGGACCCTATGGGGACTGGGTCTGAGCCTACCATCCGGACCACCGCTAGGATCCACAAACTGGCTTCCCTCCTTTTCGGGGAAACTCCTACAAGCACCTGGTGAGTTCTTTCCATATTGGACTGGTTGGAGGGCGAGTGACTGATGTAGTGCCGGTCACTATAATACACAGCATAAAACTTCAATCTTCCCAGAGTGTTAGTGTTTGGACAGGGAGAGAGATTGGAGAGGGTTTTTTAACACTTTCGCACCCTCAGGGTCTGGGCTGGGACCGTAAAGCATGAAAGGAGACGTCCAATTGAAAATGGATAACAGATCTGTTGACCACTAGGAGACGAGAGAGGGGTCATTTGTCCCCTGTCCCGGTGTCGGATGGGAGAGGAGTCATTTGGCCCAGGCTCATTTGTGTCAGAGTACGTCTGATAGACAGGTTGGAGGGACCTGGTCGTCCGAGTAATCCAGACACCCCAACATGTCAAGAAAGTATGGGCCCGAGTGTGTGGGACATGTGAGAGAATTGAGTGAATGGTTTGGGTTCCCCAAAGGGGGAAGTTTGAGCATGAGACAGTGACTGGTTCTGCTGAAATGTTCACCGGGAAACAGGAAAACCCGGGAAAAGAAGAATGATTGAGAAGTCACTTGGATGAGAGAAGCTGGAAGCAGAGATAGAAAGCAGAGGGGCATCCGCTTAGGGAGAGAGCAGGGAGAGAAAGCATCATGAGGGACATGAGAGGGCTTTACTTCAGATAAATGTGTCTCCGTGCCATCTGCTCTCTTTCGAGGTTGGTTCGTACTGGACGTCAGGCGTGTGAGGAAAGCGACTGGGCTCCTCCCCTCCAAAGATCCATCCAACCATCATGGCCTCTGCTCTACACTACTCCCACCCTCTCTGACGTGTCGGACTCCACCTCTGCATCGGCTTCCTGCTGAAGGAGTGCTCTGTCAGACACTCCCAACACATCGGTGCTGGAAAGCCTCACTTTCTGGATGAATGATGGAAGTGAAAACCGAGCCAACAGCTCAACATCTTTCATAGTCGTTCTTCAGAAGCAACTCTCCTCAGGGCTCAAGCTACAAGCACCACCCTGAAGGGGACGGAGGACACCAGGGTGAAGCTGGTGGACAGACTGGACACTGGGTTCTTAATTGCCCACATAAGAACTGTGGACATGGATGATGGGATGGTGTGGAGACCCACGCAGAGGAGCACAAGAAGGGGGTCTAAGACTACAGCCATGCCTATAAACTGTGACTTACAAAACATACCCAATGCTAGAATACATTCTGTAAACGTTAGATACTTAGATATAAACTTTTCTCCCAGAATATCAGAACTTTCAAAACTAAATTACATTCTGTTACTGAAATCAACAGAAGATGACCTCTTACTGTGAAGACGCTTACCTGTATCTCTTATGGGGAGGGTTGCCACCATTAAAATGATGATTTTACTTGAGGTTAACTGTCTGTTCCATATGATACCAACCAAACCATCCTCTGGTTGGTTTAAATCACTGGACTCCTATATATCCAAATTTCTCTGAAAAATAAACCATCACATATCACTTTAAAGACTTTACAACAGACTAAAGAGAGTGGGCAGTGGACTAGACTTCCCCAACTTCAGTAATTACTTCCTAGCCAGCAAGCTGCAATATATCTCCATCCGCTGGATGTAGAGAAAGCATTATGTGAGGATCTAGTCATCTCTGACTTGCCATTCATCAGTTTCACCATCAAATCCCATCGGTGTTTCAAAAGTATTAACATCAGCTCCTCTTTAATGTATTGGTGGGACTTTTTAAAACTAACCAAGTCTTCCCTGATCCTATGTAAACTCACACACATCTGGAACAACCCCGACATCCTGCAAAACAAGAAGATGTTAAAGCAAGGAATTACAATTCAAAGTCGTACATCGGCTTCAAATTACACTAGTGAGACGTATTTTCAATGTATTTTTGACTGTCCCCTTGTGTCTAATTTCTGGCATAATGTCTGTAAAGAAATGGATGCCATTTTTAAGAAGAAGTTATTTCTTAAACCTATTTCTTGTATTTTGGGTGTTCAACTTACTGCAACGAACCTCAACCCTGCCTCATTGAAATTACCTCAGGTGTTGCTGTTCAGTGCCAGGAAGTGTATTCTCCTCCACTGGATATTGGACACTATCCCGACTCCAGTACCTCACTGTGGATCAGGAGCACCATGGAACTTGTACCTCTTGAAGAGATAAGCTTTTGGATGAAAGACAATCCACTCAAATTCTTCAAAATTTGGAATCCTTTTCTGGACTATATTGGCGAGGACGGGTCCCAGGCCCTACGAAAGGGTCTACACGGACTAGCATGGAGTGAAATATCTGGACACATTCACTTTTAGTTTGCCACTGCCTGCCTGATATCTTTGTTTTGCCTTGAGGTTTTTCGATGCATGCATTTTGCATTTGTGTTTTGATGTTTGTGGGGGAAGTGTTCTTGGTTCTGATGTTTGTTGTGTGTGTTTGTGACCTTGAAATGTTAATAAAAAATATTTATTAAAAAAAAAGATTTACGTTGTACTTAGTTCCTTGTTTTAGCTTTCTATTATCATTCTTACTATGATTTGCACAATTGCTTGTTCTTTATTTGCACCTTTCATTACTTTTTGCACCCCCTGTGTGTTCTATGTGCCTCTTGCACCTGTAAATTTCAGTGGGTTGTCAGTGGGGGACCGAGGTCTTGTTCATGAGATCGGTGGCAGAGGGGAAGAAAAAGTTCTTGTGTTGTGAAGTTCTGGTCCTGTTGAAATTTCCAGTGTTTGAAATTTTGGTCTCCAGTTAAAAAAAATAAAAACCTACAAAAACCTAAAAAATAAAACTGCAAGGATAGTGACATTTTTTGCTGCCTGTGCTGCCGCGGCATCCACCGCTCTACAGTCTTCAATGGCTCAATGTTTTCAGCAAAATACTTGGGGACCTTTGTCTAAGAGAAATTCCTCTAACCAAGCAACTAATAAAATCAACTCCATCTCAAGTTAGAGATCAGCTTAGTGGCTGTGGATTGTAATAAATAAAGATAGTTCAAAGAGCAAGCACAAAGGAAATGTCAAGGTGTCCACAATTCAACAGTTATATCAACCATTCAAACCTTGAAAACGTATCCGCATTCTCAAATGACAATGCTGAATCCTTTCAAAAAAAAGAAGAAAAAAAAACTGGCCTTCATTCATATAATACGTATAACAGTGAACCTTCTTGACAAATAAAGAACTCTGCCAAATCATACTGTTTGCCTCAGAATATTGTAATCTCTATTATATATTTCTTGCCACTGACCTGCACTGATGGGCAATAACATGTTACTCTAAAACTAATTACTTTTTTCAAGCAATGAGTAAATTAAGGGAGTGCAATTGCAAATACAGTAATTCAGTTCCTGTTACTTTTCTGAAAGCAGGCTGCATTACTGCGTCACTATGATTTTGTTTCATGAGACTGTATAGTGTCAATGACATGTTAGTGGCGTGACGTCAGTGGTAAACAACAGACGTAATGATGAACAGACACTGTGGAGCAGGAGAGAGCAGGACCATTTTAATGCTTGGAAGTGCTCACATTATTCTGAGTTTGACTCAGTAAAAGGTGAAAAAAACATTAGAATCTTTTGTACGCTCTGCGTGAAAAGAAAGGTTTTATCTGCAGCGAAAATTCCACCTCAAACCTAACAAGCACCTTGCAAGTCAGCATGGGAATTTGAAACTCAGTGAGGAACCTGCAGATACAACCACTGACATGCCACTGTGGAGACCACATCCCCACCAGGAGAACCTCCACTGTGGAGACCACATCCCCTCCAGGAGAACCTCCGGGACCCTTCTCCTGATAAACAAGAGAAATTAGACTGAAGAGCAATAGGACTTACTGAATAAGTTCACCAATGTCTATTTTGTTGGGATAAAAATATCAAACTAGGTGTCCAAACACACAACCAAATAAACAAAAACAAAGTGAGACCACAATGTTTATGACAAATGGTCAATGTGTTACCTTACAAAATGTTGATCAATATTGACTGAAAGCGATCACTAGCTGTTGACTACTTCAATCCAAAGCATATAAAACAGATATTATCCTGTAAGATTGAAATAAAAGGTTTTCTTATCTAATAAAGTATGATGTGCAAACTTTACGTATTGAAATCATGAGGCCAAAGTCATCAGGGCAGCATGTGGAGTCGTTTTCTATACAGACAGAGTCAAAGAAGCTTTATATACCGGAGGAGAGGAAGAATCAATCCTGTGCACGTTTGGATCTGTGTGTTCTGACAGTTTGACTCTTGTAGCCTTGTGCCTTTCAGAGGTGGCTCAGATTAATTTATTCATCATCAAGAAGTCATAGTCTGGGGTTCAAGAGATAAGGATTTTTTATTGTTTTGTTTTGTTTTGTTTTGTTTTTTTTTGCTAACAGCTGCCACTTATAAAACAGAAATGATACTGGACTTCTTTCAAAAGCTCCAAGCCCCTAAAGCTAAAAACAAAAACGACAGGAAAAAAAAAACTCTTCAACTTTGTGATGTATTTGGATTTCATGTCTAATGATACATTCAGTCATTAATCTTTGAAAATGCCTCTCTGGCGATGGACAGCTGGTGTGTGGGACAATGGCCTCAAGTCCAAATGAAGCTTGAGCCAAGCAGTCAGTGTTAATTGACAATTGGAATTTTCACACTGAAAATATCGATGCAGCTGTTGGGATTCATGTGGCATCAAAACCTGATGTAGTTATTCACTGCCATAAAATTTAATTCCATATTTATATTTTTTTAAACACTACTTGTAAAAATTAACAAACTGATATAATTTTGAATGATTGCATTGAAATGTGTCTTAAAATAAAGTAATAATAAAGTAATTGTTTCATTGTTTTACCTTTCACTTATTCTTTTAGTCACAGTGTCTTCTCACAATAAAATACATGGATGTGAAGTCATCCCCTGACATCCACATTTGAAAATTATTGGTTTAAAGTAAATATAAAATGCAATGATATAATAATCGGTTATAGTTCCAGTATGAAACATGAATAGAGACCGATCTAGCAGGGGGAGATAGGTCAAGGACACCACTTCCACAGAGAAGCACAGTTTGACATGCTCCAATTCTGATAATCTCATTAGTACACATTAAAGTGCAAAGCTTCTCAGTAACTGTGATTACATGGTGTTTTTAATTCGAAATTGGCTTTTTCTGAACTATCCATCCATCCATTTTCCACCGCTTCATCCTTCTCAGGGTCGCAGGTCCTGGACAGGTCGCCACTCTGTCGCAGGGCTAACACAGATAGACATACAACCATTCACACTCACATTCACACTTAGGGTCACTTTAGGGTGACCAATTAACCTGGCATGCATGTTTTTGGACTCGTGGGAGGAAGTCAGAGTACCCGGAAGGATCCCACGCACACACGGGAAGAACATGCAAACTCCACACAGAAAGGCCCCGAGCCCCAGCTAGTACTTGAACCCAGGACCTTCTTGCTGTGAAGCAAGATCGCTAACCAAGCAAGTCAGAATTATATTCATGAGCTTTGTGTTTACATGGGAAAAACTAAGGATTAAATCTTCTCAAAAGTGATGTGATTGCACAGGGGGCGGCCTTGATGTACTGGCGTCTCCTGGAAGTAAACTGCATTTTTCTCTTCTTTGTTTTTCGATTAACTTTGATGCTACAGCTTGAAAATTTTTCCACATTGTTATGTCCAAGTGTATCCACTCATTTCATTATATCTAATTATTCTAAAACTGCTGTTAAATAAATGACCTCTGTATGAGTTGAACCGTGGGCTGCAGGCCGACATATTGGAATATTGCGTCATCACGGCGGTAGGGCTGTCACGATTAGGAATTTTTGGAGACGATTAATTGTCAGGAAAAAAAAATTGCGATTGACGAATATATTTGGGGCAGTGCGTGCGTCCACTCGGGGATGGGGGTGGGGGGGTCACGGGCCCAGGGGATGCCTGTGTGTGTGCGTGTGTTGTTGTTGTTGTTGTGTGTACGTGGTGCGTGTTGGAATCTAGTCATGGGCCTGCCTGGACGGTTCGGCGGGCCGAATTTGGCCCACAGGCCACCAGTGGATGATCGCTGTAGTATTATATTATTAGCGTTAGCATGTTAGCGCTTTTGACCGACACTGTTTTACGACAAAGTTTACACATCGCTTCCACCAAGTCACTGGGCTCTCCTAACCTTGCATAGCAGATGGGCCTGCCTGATTCAGTTCCTAAATCCTGCAGATCCCATCTTGTAGTGCTCCATAGACCAATGATTTCATGCTGTTAAAATTTTGCCGGCCCAATAAGGGAAAAGAGGCGGGAGCTGCGGGAGGAGCGGAAGTGACGACAAGACGTGACGACAGCGGGAAGCGCCCAAAAGTTTGAAAACAATGGCAGCATGCGAAGCGATCTCCGTGGACACAGCAATATCTGCAGTTTTAAAGGAAAGCGACTCAATTTCTTCTTTGAAAGAGCACAGAACATCACTTCAAGTCTTTTTGTCAGGAAACGATGTCTACTGCTTCTCAGCAGCAGCGCATGTAAGCTACGTCACACCGTGGCTTGATGCGGATTGGTCTGTGGTGAGTGTGTCGTGTGTCAATCAGAATGGTCGTCCAATCTTCTTCTTCTTTGGTTCGAACGGTCGTCCAATCACCGGCTACGGATTGTTTTGAAGGTCCCGCCTCTGAAATCAAATTGGAAGAGCGGCTACCCAGATGGACTTGTGCAATATTTCCATGGCGGACATATGAAACTGTCCATCTGGCGTGTCAGGTTAGGGCTCTCCCTTTGTTGGGCTGAAAACTGAAATGCATCCACAGCAGTGCCCTGGTCCGTGCCTTTGGAACCAGGACCTCCTCACCTTCCGTGTTATTAGCGTAGCCTTGCTAACCATCCAGCTGAGACAAGAGAAAAATGGCAGGGTAAGTGAGGCTGTGACGCTGCATGCGGCTGCTGCTGCTGCTGGCGTTCCACCATGACATCATATTCTGAGTTGTATGCAACTTTATGGATAAAATTAATACCTAGTTCACGGTAATCGTGAATATGTAAAAAAATCGCGATTGACGAATATTGTAATAATCGGGACAGCCCTACATGGCGGAGCATGCGAAGAACAGCTAGAATTAAGTTGCGCCTACTTTACATATAATTCCGCTTCCAAAGGAGAATAAACCAGCCGGTCTATTTGGATTTTAACTTAATTCCAAATAAAGTTGTCAAGCACGTTGATTTTAGAGCGGAATTCAGGAATAAAAAGTGTCATGTAAACGCACGGAGTGTGTGTGGTGTGTAACAGTTGAGAAACTGGACTGTTTCAAGTTTCAGGAACCACAATTCACAATTGAATCTATTATATAAAACACCAAATTCAGTTGCTAATCTCTGCCAGAAAAGCCATTCACAGTAATCAGCACACACAGTGCAACTTTGTGTGTGTGTGTGTGTGTGTGTGTGTGTGTGTGTGTGTGTGTGTGTGTGTGTGTGTGTGTGTGTGTGTGTGTGTGTGTGTGTGTGTGTGTGTGCGCATGACAGAGAGATAAAAAAGATTTATTTGAAACTGAAGTCAAGGGATTTGAGCTATGTGAAACAGCCTTACAGTCAGTAAATCAAACTCTGAAGTACATTCGGCAAATAAAATAAGAAAATTGGTTCAGAATCTTTAACAGACATTTCAGACACTTCTCATCAGGACACAGCAAAGGAGAGTGGGATGCTTTCTGTCTGAGTGCTTTCATAGCTATAGCCATAATTAGGTGATACTTAAACTGACAATGTGTCAGATACAAGCCCAACTGCAATTGAAATATCAGATTTGTAATACTGATATTTCAACCTGCATGATATTATTATAAAGCATGACAAAGGAATTTAAAATTGATTGAAATAAAAAATAGAAAACATATAACTGAAAATAATTAGGGGGGAAACACCATAAGAGACAAACTACGGCAAACAATATAAGAGATGTTTAAGTCACACAAGTTCAACAAGTATCTCACCAGTCTTCAATAAATGGATTAGTTCATATTGTTCTTTGTTTCATCGTAATTGCTATCTTTAAAAAAAACCTGTTAAGAAAATCATATCCACCTCTGAGCCGAGTTGGTTTCTTCTCTCTTCTGTATTGGTCTTTAGGGAATTAGTTCTTTTTCTATCTGTCATGAACAATTGACCTTATTCATTTAGCTTGAGATAGATGAGGTGGAATTGCTGTTTGATTAAATTTAATGCTTGATTGATCTTTTGTGGTAAGAGATCAATCTATAGAATATTTATCTGCAAGCAATTAGCTTGTGCATTATTAATGAACTGTGGCAGAGAGATGTATGCCCTTGACAGCTGTAAACAGAGGCATTATACTCTCAGGCTGTTGGCACATCTGTGCCACTCTCATTAATGCCATACATCAGGAATGCCAGTTTCACCCCATCTGACACAAACTCCCGCTTAAACTGGAATTACTGATTACTTTGGGGTGATGTGGAGTCAAATCTCACAGAGGACATTTCTATTTTCGAAGCACCAGTAGGAGGAAGAACCTTTGAATTGGTGAAGAAAGGGACAAAGGGTTTTCTTATCAGTAGATATTGTTGACAGAAAATAATCTTTTTCTGGCTGAAAATTAATTTTGTAATATGTGTTCAATAGGTGGAAATAACCCTGAGCAAAATATACAGGAAGATCGTGAAAAATGTATGAACTTCTTAAAATGTTTATCTTGACACACAATGTTTTCCTTGACAGTGATAAGAGTAGGCTGCTCCAGCACTGGAAATCACATGTCATCTCATCCCTTTGATTAAGGGCAAAGTTAGCTTCAAGTTATAAAGGCAATATCATTTTGATTCCAGAATACCTAAAGCCTTTGATAAATGAAAAGGAATTTAGGACTGTAGGATAGTTTGTGCTGTCGAGGTGATGGGAAGCATTCACTTTAACATAACTGAAAATGTTTTCAACTCATTTAAGATTGACTAATGGGGACTGAGGGTAATGGATTCATTAATTATAGAAGAAGGTCCTCTGCATAAGGACACACCCTATGCTCCACACCACACCTAATTATTACGCCTTGAAATCAGAGGGAGGCCTGAAGAGCCAATGAAAGGGGTTCAACTGATATAACAGCAAGCAAAGGAAGCAGTGGACACCCCTGCCGAGTCCGAATGGAAAATATGAAGAGTGTATTGAGTTGGTCGACTCGATACACAAGCTATAGGGAAGAACAGAGCTGTCTGATTCATGAGATAAATGTGTTATCAAAACCAAATATTTGCAAAGGTGTGAATAAGTAAGTCCACTCTATATGGCCAAAAGCCTTCTCTGCATCTAAAGAGATAACAACCTCAGGAGACAGAGCTGCTTCTGACATATAGATAATATCAGGGAGTCGTTGTGTGTTGAAAAATTCTGTGCCAATGATTTTGTTTTCAGTATTCAGTAATGAAAGTGGACATTCTTTTAAGTCGTCGTCTTTTTTGAGTAATAGTGAAATTATAGTTTGATTAAGTGTTTGTGGCAGGGTTCTCCTTTGCAGTGACTCGTATATGTTCATCAGTAGTGGCAAAAACTTATAAAAAATATCTTGTAGAATTCCACCCAATGGTCATGCATACCTGGTCCCTCATCAACTTGCTGAGATTTTATGGCTTCTTTGATTTTGCAGACATGGGTCTGTCCACCTCACTTGCAGACTCCATGGTTAGGAAGTTAAAAATGCTTAATTATGCACATCTTGATGGTCAGAGGGTTGTTCAGACTTGTAGAGAGAGGTATAAAAAGACATAAACACTTAAGGGTCAGAAACAAGTTTGTTGGAATGCTCCTTGATTTGGTATGAGGGGCCGTACAAGACATAATTAATTGTGGTCCTCTCAAACATATTGTAGTGGCCGTAGGGGCTGCTGGGGGTCGCAGCGGGAAGCAGCCTGTTCCGGGGGGCCACAAGGCATCACGGGAAGGACTCGTTTGGGCCGTCGGGGACTGTTTAAAGAGATTTATTTTGTTTGTTATTGTTTCTTTATTATGAATTGTGTTTAGTCTTTTTGTTCTGTGTGCTGTTGCCACTTTTGTGTTGCATTTTTTTTTTACTTCTGTGTCAGACTGTGAGTTAGTGGGGCAGATTATCTCAGTATTTCATAATAATCTTTCATTTGGTGATGTTGGCTCCATCGATCTCGAGAGATCATGGGGGGGGTTTGTGCCGTGGATTTACAGTCAGGGAGCTGCAGCGCCGGGCGTGGCTGTAGAGGCCAATACGGGATCCGCAGATCCTGCCGCAGCCACTGCAGATGAACTCTTCGCGGTGTGGTTGAGATGTCAATGGTTTCCGCTGTCTGCGGTGTCTCTTCTCTCCCCAGCGGGTGTCTCTTCTCTCCTCTGCTTTTCTGATGACATCCTTGCTGGTGGTCCGCCAATCAGAGCGTTCGGACGTGGCTGACTCCAGGTCAGAAGGGTTGAAGCCTCCAGCTTTAAGGTCACGCTTGCAGACATCCTTGAACCTGAGAGCTGGTCGTCCCTTTGACCTGTTTCCAGTAGCCAGTTCCCCGTACAGTAGGTCTTTTGGGATGCGGCCGTTGTTCATTCGGGTGACGTGGCCAAGCCATCGCAAGCGTCTCTGGGTCAGGATGGCAAACATACTGGGAACTTCTGCTCTGGCCAGGACGTCAATATTGGAGACACGGTCTTGCCAGCTGATGCCCAGTAGTCTGTGAAGGCAGCGCTGGTGGAAAGCATTCAGCCGACGTTCCTGACAGGAGTAGAGGGTCCATGTTTCGCTGCCGTATAAGAGAGTGCTCAGTACGCAGGCCTGGTAGACTCTTATCTTGGTGTTGGTGGTTAGCATGGAGTTGTCCCAGACACGCTTCGCCAGGCGGGCCATCACTGTCGATGCCTTGCCAATGCGCGTGTCCAGTTCAGCATCATGGGAAAGGTTACTGGAGATGATCGAACCGAGGTAGGTGAACTTGTCCACTACCTCAAGGGTGTGGTCGCCGATGTTAATGCTGGGAGCACTACTGACATCCTGACCCATGACCTTGGTCTTTTTGAGGCTGATGGTGAGGCCAAACTCAGAGCAGGCATCAGCAAAGCAATTTATGAGACGCTGGAGCGCTTCCTCAGTGTGGGCGGCAAGACCAGCATCATCAGCAAAGAGCAGCTCCCTGATGAGAACGCTCCGTACCTTAGTCTTTGCTTTGAGGCGTGCCAGGTTAAAGAGGCCTCCGTCGCTCCTGGTGTGGAGAAAGACACCGTCTTCAGAGTCCTTGAATGCGTAGCACAGGAGCATGGAGAAAAAGATGCCAAAAAGGGTTGGAGCAAGGACACAGCCCTGCTTCACACCATTCTTGATTGGAAAAGGGTCTGAGGATGATCCCCCAAACTGGACAACGCCGTTCATGTCCTGATGGAACGACTTGATCATGCGCAAGAGCTTGGGGGGGCATCCGGTTCGCTGGAGGAGAGCAAACAGTCCATCCCTGCTGACCAAGTCAAAAGCCTTGGTCAGGTCGATAAAGGCCAGATATAGGGGTTGTCTCTGCTCCCGGCACTTCTCTTGCAACTGTCTCACAGAGAACACCATATCTGTAGTTGACCTGGCTGCTCTGAATCCACACTGCGCCTCTGGATATACGCGTTCGGCCAGTAGTTGTAATCTGTTGAGGACAACGCGGGCAAAGACTTTGCCAACTGTGCTTAGGAGTGAGATGCCACGGTAGTTGTTACAATCGCTCCTCTCCCCCTTGTTTTTATAGAGGGTGATAATTTTGGCATCACGCATGTCCTGGGGTACAGCCCCTTCCTCCCAGCACTGCAGCAGGAGCTCATGAAGGTGTTTCAGGAGCGAGCTCTCCTTAGCGGTTTTGATGATTTCAGGGGGGATGTTGTCACTGCCTGGAGCCTTGCCGTTTGAGATGGAATCTATTGCCTTGCTGAGTTCCTTGGTGGTGGGTGGAGCGTCAAGCTCAGCCAGGATGGACAGTGAAGGGGTGTTCTCAAGGGCCGTGTTTGAGACGGTAGTTTCTCTTGAGTAGAGGTCTTGGTAGTACTCAGCCCATCTCTTCATTTGTTTGCCACGATCCTTAATGACATCGCCAGTAGCTGATTTAAGTGGGGCGGTCTTGATTGCAGTGGGACCGATAGCCTTCTTCATGCCTTCGTACATTTTGCGCACATTCCCAAGTTCTGCAGAGAGTTGTATGTCCCGGCAGAGGTTAAGCCAGTAGTTGTTGGCACAACGCCTTGCAATCTTTTGGGCATTGTTCCTTGCAGCGCGCAGTGCAGCGAGCGTTCGCACAGAAGGTTCCTTCTTGTGGGCGATTAGGGCTTCACGCTTAGCGGCGATGACAGGTTCCATGTCAGCGGCTCCTGTTTCAAACCAATCCGCACTCCTCCCCATTTTCTTCCCAAAGGTGTCTATGGCAATCTCAAACACGGCCTCGCGGATGTGGTTCCACCTTGCAGTAGCACAGTCAGTGGGGCAGTCCATCAGGGCTTCATTTATGGCTTCAGCATAGCGTTCCCGCAGTTCAGGTACTGCAATCATAGCTGTGTTGATGCGGGGCCGGGGTTTCTGCTTGGAGCGGTTGGCACGTCTGGGGCAGAGACGTACCTTGGTGGCAACCAGGGAATGGTCTGTGTCACAGTCAGCGCTGTGGAAACTGCGCATGACCAGCACTTGGTTCAGCATGGATCTCCTGGTGATGGCGAAGTCCAGCTGATGCCAGTGGCGAGACCTTGGATGTCTCCAGGACACCCGGTGGCAGAGCTTGGTGGAGAAGAATGTGTTGGTCAGACAGAGGTCATGGAAAGAGCAGAACTCAAGGAGGCGTTGGCCATTTTCGTTGAGCTGGCCGATGCCGAAGCGGCCAATGCAGCGGGGGCAAGAGTCATGATCTGCTCCTACCCGTGCGTTAAAGTCACCGAGCAGAAACAGGTGCTCCTTGGCAGGGATCTGCTGGATCCTGGCCTCAAGCGCCTCATAGAACACATTCTTTACCTCAGGTGAAGAGCAGAGCGTCGGAGCATAGACGCTGAAGATGTTAGCTGGTCCAGAGGAGGTTGTGAGGCGGAGAGAGAGGACTCGTGGAGTGCCTGAGGATGGCGGTTCAACGAAGGACAGAAGGGAGTTTCGCACAGCAAATCCAACACCGTGCAGGCGGTGCTGGTCAGACTCCTGTCCCTGCCAGAAAAACGTATAGTCCTTCTCCTTCAGGCTCCCGCTGCCCGGGAGTCGTGTCTCTTGCAGTGCTGCAATGTCTATGTTGAGCCTCCTCAGCTCACGGTTGATGATGGCCGTTTTCCTGGCCTCGTCAATTTGCTGGAGGTCATCAGACAGGCCAGGACACATTGTTCTGACGTTCCAGGTTGCCAGTCTCAGCGCTGGCGGCTTTAGTTTTTTTGTGTTGCCTGGTGCAGTGGTTACAGTCCGTGCTTCAGCTTTTGGCCTACACTTCACGCACCCATTGAAGTAGGCGGACTGTGGCGGGCCAGCACCTTACTGGCTGGGGGCTGCCCAGCTAAAGGTGGGCGGTAGCTGGCCAGTGGGACACGATGATCCCTCCCACCGTCGGGAGACAGCCCTAGGCGCCCGAGCTTACGCCAATCAGCCCTGGGCTTTTAACCAGTAACTGCGTCTCCCCGTGTTGAGCTGCCGCAGGAGGCGGCACTGGAGTGACCTCTCCAGGGCACAAGCCAGGGCAAGTTTGGTGATCAATTTGGTGATACAAGCACCAAAATTGGCACAAATGACGTTCAGAACATACATTTTAAGAAAAGTACGTTAGCCATCAGAAAATTCAAGATGGCTGCCAAAGCAAACCTGACAAATTGCAATTTTTGAAGAGGAGCTCCAATAGCACAGTTTCTTTATGGTCCAAATATAGGTGAGGAAATTGGTGAGGAACCTTGGCCTTGAGAAATCTAGTGGCATGCTCTTTTTTCATGCCTTCACTGCCTGTGATGTTGTGTCAGCGTTTCGAGGTAGAGGCAAGACAACGGCAAAGCAAACATGGGCAGTTTGTCCTGAGGTGAGCCCAGTATTCAGCAAACTCAGCCGGTATCCACCTATCATAGAAGATGCCGAGCTTCACATTCTTGAAAAGTTTGTAGTCACTATGTATGACAAGCACAGCAACACGACCAAGGTTGATGAGAAAAGACTGCACTTGTTTGCTCGGAAACAAAGATCCTATGATTCCATCCCACCAACTAGAGCATCTCTTGTTGAGCATGTGAAACGATCAGCCTACCAAGCTGCCTACATATGGGGCAGGCAAGAGTCTGCAAAATGCATTCTGAAAGCCCTGGCAACTTTGGCTGGAAAAAGCATGGGGAAGCCTGGGAAGTTCTTTGGTCAACCCTCCCACCCATTGATCAGTCTTGTCAGCAGCTGACAAAATTCCATTGCATGGGTGAATGTCGAGGACCATGCAAATGTTATTGCTACACCCTGAAGTGCACACAACTGTGTACCTGTAAATGCAAAGAGTAAAACAAAGATTCAGGCTAAATTCAAGCAAGTCAGTTCTGTCTGTTGTACTTCTGTCATGACAATTTCAGAATCAGAATCAGAATAGTCTTTATTGTCATCGCAACAAGTTACAGAAGTTACAAGTTACAACGAAATTGCTTGGGTTTTAAAGACGTCCAGGCAGCCAATTACGGCGCTCCGTCTTGAAAAAGAAATAGAGTTAAAGAAACTCAGACAAAAATTTGGGGGAGGGGGGGAGGGGTGGTGTTAAAAAAAGATACGTCAATTCAGATCACGGTTCCAAAAGGGAGTCGTGATTAAAAGTGAGAGACCAAAAAAAGCCAACCTGGAACACATATACAGCAAGACATGTGAGACAAGTTGCTATCAGACTAATGGATCAGCGGTCGCCGCTATAACATCAGCGCAACACATCATCACCACTAGTCGTCAGCAGAAAAGTGTGGTGGAGACGTTGCAAGTGGGGGAGGGAGTGTGTGTGGCATGTATGTGGCATTTCAGTTCATCAGTCCATGTACATGTGTGTGGTTTGGCCCGCCTCCCCTTTGTGCTCCAGCTCGGATGGTAGTTCCCAGGACGGCCTTGAACGAAGCAGTCCAAAGGTGAACTTGGGTAGAAGCTGGGAGAGAGAGAGGGAAGATAGAAAAAGCAATCAATGTTGTCCTTGAATTTTCAGGGAGATTGTTTAGTCTTCCAGGGACACCAGACGTAATTAGAAGGTATCTTGTTTTGGTGGAAGGAGCCGTTTGACCTTCCTTTGTTCGGTTTCTCCACTTTCAGACAGAAGCTGGTTTAACCCTCTCGGTGATGGTGACATCCATCTTGCGTCTCAATCGTCCATAGTCCAAATTGTCCACCTTTCAAAAGAGTTTGCACAAACAGTCAGCCTCAGCTTTTGTCCGTTGATTTGAAAAGACCGTCCTCCCTTGGACGTCTTTTGTGGTGGCGGTCTTCTTAAAGGATAAGTTCGGTTTAAACAGTTTTCACATTGTTTATAGAAAGATGTATAACAATATACTCACTCAGAAGGGTTTTCTGATCCGAAAAGTGGTCCGGGAGAAAGCTAGATCCATAGTCGAGCTGAGGTGGAGGAGTGGCGTGAGTGGACCATGAGGATATATTGGTGAAACTATTGATTTTTTGGAGGATTAAAGCCGTTTTGGGAGCCAGCGCCATAGATGCCCCATTAGCAAACAGTATATGAAGGTCTGCAGCACGACTATGGATCTAACTTTCTCAGGGACCACTTTTCGGATCAGAAAACCCTTCTGAGTGAGTATATTGTTATACATCTTTCTATAAACAACATGAAAACTGTTTAAACCGAACTTATCCTTTAATCCTCCAGAGGATCAGGTCGCAACACAAGCCAATCAACAGCAGGTCGATCATCATAAATCCAAAAATGTAATCATCCACAATGACCTTGATGGACAGGGGTGCCAGGCATGTGACACCCCTCCACTTCTCCCGGGCGTCCATCACATACCCAGCATGCCGAGTCCCGTCCGGATAGGCAGGAT
This sequence comes from Salarias fasciatus, assembly GCF_902148845.1. Classification (NCBI taxonomy): domain Eukaryota; kingdom Metazoa; phylum Chordata; class Actinopteri; order Blenniiformes; family Blenniidae; genus Salarias; species Salarias fasciatus. The sequence goes on along the minus strand of NC_043766.1, from coordinate 25,604,977 downwards.
CCCCCGCTCCTGTGCTCTTTGTTGAAAAATTCGTATCAATTGCGTAGAGAGATCAGCTGATCAATTCCATGGTTGATATTTGGTTTGTTCGAAAAACCAAGTCAAGTGATTACTCCAGTAAAACAGACGAGACAAGAGTGCAGCAAGCAGAGACAATAGGGAGGGAGAAGCAGTAGGGAGCGATAGAAAGAGCTTCCACCTCCTCTGAGAGCCAGCAGAAGAATCTGGCTTTGAGATACTACATGGGTAACTTTACTGTAGCAGCACTAATTCATATAATTGTCATCATATCACTGTAATCCTTAATGATATTGAAATTTTGATTGCAGAATTAGATTCCTCGTGTCCAAAAACATACATTTTGATGTACAGATCATCAAAATGTCATTACTTTGTCAATATTTAGTGCAAATACTGTCTCATACTGGAATGAATGGTGGCCATCTTGAAAAAAGGCGGCCATCTTGTTTTTGAAGTTGGCTTTTCTGAAAGAGGAGGTTCTGAAACACCTGTGTGCCAATTTTGGTGCTTGTATCACCAAGTGAAAGACTGTTTCAGCAATCTGCCCCACAAAGTCAGGGGGGTTGTAATGTTGTGTGTGATGTTCCCGGTGTGCTTGGTTGTTTTAACCAGTGGTGGGACAAGGGTCCTTTGGGGCTCCAAACAGGAAATTCATCGGGCCCCCACCCCATCAGTGCACACTGAAAAAAATAGCTTTTATGCACACAATTTGCACCTAGCGGGGGCCCCCTAAAAGCTGCGGCCCCAGGAAAATGCCTGGTTTGCCTGTTGGCACGCCTCATCTCTGGTTTTAACAATAAAGCCCTGGTTGAGCGTGAGCAGTAGTCCGCCTCTTCTGTGACTCAAGTCGCCGCTTGACACTACAATATACATTGTGTGTGTGTGTGTGTGTGTGTGTGTGTGTGTGTGTGTGTGTGTGTGTGTGTGTGTGTGTGTGTGTGTGTGTGTGTGTGTGTGTGAGAGAGAGAGAGAGAGAGAGGGAAAGAGAGAGAGAGAGAGAGAGAAGATGGAGAGTTTGTGAGATTAGAAGGCAATGAGGGAATGAACTACACATCAAAACGGCTTATCAGAGGAATCTGCTCTCCACATGTGTTCAGTAACAAAGGAGAGCCCGAGAGGGACTGAGGCCTGTTTTCTCTCTCAGTGAAACTCTGTGAAAGTCAATTCAAACTGAGTCTATGTGTGATCTGTGTTGTACATCACCTCAAATCATGTGGAAGATGTTCAATTACACGAGATGTTTTGTTGTGATGTTGTATGTAGCGGGTGATTTGTTATTGCATGCTATTAAAAAGAATAAGATAAAAAATAAATCTGGGCTGTTCAGAAGACTGGGCTCATCTACAGGAGCTGGTGGTGTGTAATTAAGAGGCAAAGGCTGTAATTTAAGTTTGGTGGAATCTTCACCATATATTGAAATGATACAAGTGAAGTGAGCGAATTATACAAAAAAAAACAAACAAAAAAAAAAAAAAACAAAAACACAAGATAATTAACATAAAGAAAATATTTACAATATTGCAGCAATTGACTGGTTGAAGTTTGAATAAAGCGCTTGGTTACTGTTCAGGTTTGTTCATTGACAACACAACACAAAGCTCTCAAAATAAGCCATTTCAGATAAATAAATGAATCCCTGGTGATCACATGCACACAGTAAAAAAAAAAAAAAACGATGCCAGCAACCCACAAGGGTTTAGTGAAAGTTCAATTGAAAATGTCCAGTTATATTGTTCATGGGAAAGGGGAAGTGCGAGTAGGTTGGGGCAATCAGTATAGTGAGGTGTATGGAGGGGGACAGGCTGCAAGCCTTCCTACCAGACCAGCAGGACAAAGGGCTGTTGGTTGTAGCTGAGTCCAAACTGTGGTTTGTTGGCTGCCATCAACTCCACTGAAGTCCAGAATGGAAACCCGGCCTGTTTCAACAACAGGACCAGTATAAATTTGGCTAAATATTAGCTACCCTTAGCTCGGCTCATGTGTACACAAAAATCAAACAATCAATAAAGTAAATGCATAAAGTGCTATGTTTGTTTTAGCTTTTCACACTTACAGTTGGGAAAACATCTCACAGTTCATGTGCATTTAACACACTAACACACACTAAAAATAACAGATAAATCACATCAGTTTGCCTACAAAAGCTTCACATAGGCAATTAACCATTTGTGTCAGGGCCGATGCTACCGCTAATGCTACAGGGTTGCGTTAGCCCAGCATTAGCCCAGCATAGCATTGAAGCATTCATTCAACTCACCAGTTCCTCAGATTAACGGCACACAATGGCAGCTACGGACTCCCCGCAGGCTCGGTAATAACTTCTACAAATGTAAAATTAAATACTTAACGCACAGAGTGTGAAACAAAAGTACGAGTGAGTGATTGTAAAGCTTGAAACAAACCTGCTCGCAGCTGTCGGCTGGCTTCCCCCCACACGTCTGAGTGGGGAAAGCAGTCGAAGCATGAAAAGCAGGTCACTCTGAGACGCGATTGACTTCGCTCTGTCACGTGACCGGAGTTGTATGAGGTACGTCAGCACGCAACGTAAAGGTGCATTCAGGTGAAAGGACGGGTTGGAAATAACCATTTTTTTAAATACTATTTTAATGCAAAAATAATCTTATTAGCATGATTTTTAACCTGGGTTACATGTAGGACAGGGGTGCTGAACCTTTTTTGACCCAAGATCGAATTTTCAAGTTGTCAACCACTTGAGATCTACCAGTCCAGTGTAGACATCATGAAACCACACACATTTCCAACCTGCTGTAACTAACCTCACATTTTTTCTTGTTGTCACACAACCACTAGGCATCACAAACCTTCCCTCTCCCAAAGACACAAACAAAGTCCTCTCACACAGTTCCCATTTTAAAAAGGTCTCTCTCAATCAATTACTCACTCACTCACTCACTCACTCACTCACTCACTCTACAATTTGGATGATAAGCAATAGCTATAACTGACCTTAACATGAACCAAACAGAAAAATAAACCAGATACAAAGTAGATAGATCTCTGAGTTTGAAAAAAATAAAAAAAAGATTACTTCCTACCTCAGTGGGAGACCTGGCACCAGGAAGAAGAGGCTAGCTTCTCCTCATCTGGAGTGTAGGAGCTGGTTGCAAGGGGCGTAGGCAGGTTGCAAGATGGTCATCAGTCATTGTTGATCTGTACTTGGACTTCCAAAAACAAAGGTTCTCTTCCAAAGACCAGGGAGGTATTTTGTTATTTACCTGACGGTTTCGGCAGCTGTCAGCTGTCTTCTTCAGAGAGTCAAAGTGCCCAAATGACCGAGGCCAAAGCCAGCCAGTAAGACCAAGTAGGGACTACTGGAAAAGCACCTTTAGAAAGATGCAGTCAAGTTTGTGATCTAACATCAAGTAAATTATAATAAAAGTCTTGCTGGCAAGATCTCAGATGTTAGGAAAAAATGTTCTGTGTATGCCTGTGCTTTGTGACGGTGATGCTAAGGGTATGTGCATGAGGTTATTAAGGTAAATGTTATTGTTGGACCTGGTGCTGTGTCTGTTTGTGACAATTGCTCAGATTTCTGTGGAGATCAGGAGGGCACTGACACAGGGTGTCTTATTTTGAGTAATTGAGAGTTAGTGGAAATTGGTGGAAAACTGACTACAGACGATAAGTGGAGCTGGTGAAAGCAATAGGGGGTGCTGTTGCCAGAGGATCTATGTTGTGGTGAAGTGAATAAGGTTAACAAGTGGGGGTGTGCATCGGAAGTAAACAGTCAGTCCTGTATGGCATACTTCTATGTTGTGATAACTTTTTTTAAAAAGTTAGACAGGAGACAGGCTAGTACTGCTCTTAGCTTTGCTGTAGTTTCCTTAGCAACATCTGAACACCAGCTAATGACAGGAGTACGGTGTCCCTGAAATTACAATTTAGACAAACATAAATGTAGTGCAATTCTTTAAAGCTGCCTGTGTAAATACACAACACATACTGTGCCTCATGGTGAAAATTTGTTATTTCCATGCAACCCTGGAAGTGGGGTGAAGTCCATTGGTGTGGTACAAGGAGGGCGGGTTCTAGAACAAATTAAACTTGTTAATAAAAGCTAAATCTTGGGATCTGCAGGCTGCTTGGAGCCGGAAGTGGGGGTATAGGGGTCTGCTTAAAAGAATATCTCTGTGGATGAAAGTGGGGATCGGAAGTCTGATAAAAATGGACAGATCACAGTTTTCATTTTTTTGTCAAAATCCTTCTTCAACACATCTAAGACCTTTGGCTAAGTCATTAGTTGCAATGTGGAGGATGACACACTTCTGGGATTTTGTCTTAAAAGGATGAAATTGTGACTCCTGCAAAGCAGCTGGTGGTCAAGTTCACAAAGCAGATATTCCCTATTGTGAAAGCACCAACAATAAGGGTGGATGGTGGGAAGAGCGGACGAAGGGTGAATGTTGTTGTTTGACCAGAGAAAACCAGCTGTTTACTGGAGAGCACTGCCTGTCCACCAGAGACACAGCACCAGTTGTGGAGATGTCACTGGCCCAGCGTTTCAAAGGGAAACTTCAACATTTTGGCATTTTGCTTCCCCTCGTCAAACTCATCAAATACAAAATCCAACAACCCCAAAACACTTTGGTGGACACGTTATAATCCGCACATTCACTACGCTGTGAAATATTAATACAAAATTATGAGATTGAGTTGTTTATGTGAAGATTGCTAAGATGGAGCTACTTACTAAATATGGCATATGGGCGTAGTGATTTCAAAAGAAAAAGTAGTTCCCAGTATTTGCTTCAGTGTCGTAACGCTACAATATTATTTGTTTGTGTTCCACAGCGTAGTGAATGTGCGGATTATAACGTGTCTACCAAAGTATTTTGGGGTTGTTGGATTGTGTATTTGATGAATTTGACGAGGGGAACCAAAAATACCATCCACTTCCATTGTGTCTGTCCCGAAAACTTTCCCCGACTCAACTCTGAATAAACAACAGCTCGCCCTCACAAAAAAAGTAAGTGTGCTGTTCGAAATGACTAAGGAATTGCATTAAATGGGCCAATTTGCCAAACTGTTGAAGTATCCCTTTAAGCAGCATCCTTCACACTGTCAGGCCAGCAGGGGTTCACAGAGGGAAAGAGCACTGCCTCCTTCAGGAGTCATCATCCAGATGACGATGTCCAGAATGGAAGATAACAGTCCAACACTGCAGCCAAACACTGGAATGCTTGAAGCACCAGTCAGGCACTCAGGGGGGCACCACTGGCCAAAGGAGGTGAATGTGCAGCTGTGCCCGTGGACTTGCACCCCAGCACCCCAGCACCCCTGTAAAAAGGGAAGCATCGGCTCAGGGTTCCGAGCTCACAAAAGTACCTATAATCAGGGTCAAACCAGATCCGGAAATGGATCGAAGAAATTTGACAGGCAGCGCAGTAGAGATGAGACAGAGTGGCTGGCAGCTTTCTTCCGACCACGGACCACCACGTAAATTTGGGACTGGTAGTGGTTGGAAGTCCAACAAGTGGGCGGCTGTGGGTTGAGGATGCTGGACTTGGCAGAGTCTTGGGAGAGCATGGAAGTAGTCATAGATCAGACTGGATCAAAAGCCGAACAGGCCTGGAGGCATCAATCAGTGTTGGGGGTGCACCGGTTCTCACTTCCTTGTTTAGTCTCAAAAATCCAGACTCACCCACAGTTATGTCTCGATCAGCCATCTTCAGGGTGGTGGCTGCTGGAGTCTGGACCTGGTATTGGCAATTCAGCTTATGTTGCCTTACCTTATATTGTTGATTGTCCTCCAGTCCTCTGTACTCCAGTCCATAAAAGCAGCTCACTCTGTTGGTTTGTTCTCGGTGTGTTGGCTCAAATGCAACGTAGCAACCAACAAAGTTTGAGATTTCCATTAAAATGCAGCACAAACAATTGCTGATTTTCTGAACATTCAGGTTTCACACCAAGAAGTCAAAAGCAAATTGTGCCACTTTTAATAACAGTTTCTATCCAAAATAACGCAGGAAAGTACATCAGTCTGTCAGTTTTCATAGTGTTTCACTTATCCTGTTGTTCAACTGGAGGCAAAACTGTCACAATTGAACTTTGGAACCGATGTCACCGCGCAATGCATTATGGGATGGCGGTGCCATTTTGAAAGGGTACAGAAATCCAAAAAACTATGACAACACTTGAAAATGCTTAAAAGTAACGAAAAAGGAAAGAGGCCATACCGTGACCGATTGTGTCCGGATGCACAACTACGATACCTCGTTGTCACGACATCTCACGACAAGTCTGACATCGTGTACGCCACTTTGAGTCAGTGTGGATTTATGGTGCAGTGCAGAAAAAACCTGGCGGAGCGTGAGAATAATTATAAATCACATCTGAAACACACCATAAAGCAGAAGCAGAACATAATCATTGCAGATTAAAAAGTGAAAGAATAAAAAATAAAATAATGGGAGCTGGCGTCACACATGCCCCATTGGTTAATAGTATATGGATATCTGCAGCTCGATTTTGGATCTAAATTTCTCCCGAAGCACTGTTTGGATCAGAAAACCCTTCTGGGTGAGTATATTGTTCTACTTCGTTCTATAAACAACGTGAAAACTGTTTAAACCGAACCTATCCTTTAACAATTGTAGAATTTTCAAGAGAGTTGATGCATTTTGCTAGAAATATATTTACAATATTTGTACATTTATTTCCATGTAGTATGTGTTCTGATTGTTTACATATTCACATGTTAAAATATTCACAGAAGTATGGTGCCTCCTCAAGTTTCAGAAAAGTTTAAAAGTTTAAAACTTTTGAGTTGTTCATTGGTCAGTAAAGCTATGGGATGGATGATAAGCAGATGTGATCAGGAAGTGGTGTGATGTAGAGAGACAGAAAGTGTGTTCCGAAGAAAAGAAGAAACTGTGACCATCTCCTTCTTTTGATAGATCTTTATTGTCACTATAAAAACTTGTTAGGCAACAGGTATGTACAGTGAAATATTGTTTGGCATCATCTATGGCAGCGTGAGGACAGTATAAAAACATATATACATATATAAAATAAATATAACTAACAAGCAAACATGAAATGCTATGCAATGAAAAAGAGAGAGCTAACACACACAAGTAAATGCACACATGTAAAGTGACTGTGCTGTACGGGTGGCTGGGGGGAGCTGGAGGCAGTGGAGTTGGGGGGGCTAATCAGGTTGGGATGGTGGTGGTGGTGGGGGGGCAATGGCTTTCACAGCTTGTGGGTAGAAGCTGTTTCTGAGTTTGTTTGTGTGGCATTTAATAGTATAGTATCTTTTTCCTGAGGGGAGGGGGGAGAACAGAAGGTGGCCTGGGTGTGTGGGGTCCCCTGCAATGTTGGAGGCCTTCTTCTGTATGCAGCTAGTGAAGATGTCCTTGAGGGGGGGTTGTGTGATACCGATGGTCTTCTCGGCTGCCCTGACGACCCGCTGAAGGTTTGTTCTGTCCCCCGCTGTACAGCTGCCGGACCACTCTGTGCAGCAGTATGAAGCGACAGGAGGCTCTCGATGGTGGCTCTGTAGAAGCTGATGAAAAAATTGTGGGGGCAGGCGAGCCTGCTTCAGCTTCCTGAGAAAATAAAGTCTGTGTTGTGCCTTCCCCACCTGGCAGGAGGTGTTGCTTTAACCTAAAAATTAGTTGTTTCATTACGGAAGAATAAAAGCAAAGTTTGAACATCATAATGATTTGATCTATCCAGGTCCATAAGCATGGAAAATGAACTTTCCACCCAGGAACAAAGTATGTGCTACGTAGTGTTATACACAGCGCCAAGAGAATTGAATTCAATGAATTGAAACAAATGTCTCATGCAGTGTGTTGTCATATTCTGGTTTGATGCAGAAAAGAATACCAGAAGATGCTTCTTGGCCTCAGTTCATGCTTATTGTCTTGTCAGGTAGATTCAAACTTGGCCAAGGACTCTATCATCACCACAGATGAGTGCAGAGGAGCCCTTGAGAATGGGTTCAATTGCATTGATTCTTGGACTGGAGTACGGTGGCCGACAGGTGCAAACGCGCTGCAAACACAGAAAACACATGCAAGAAAGAAACGCTGCAAGAAAAAAATGCTGCAAGAGAAAAAAACGCCGCAAACACAGAAAACACCTGCAAGAGAAAAATGCTGCAATCACAGAAAACACATGCAAGAAAAAAACACTTGCAAGAAAAAAAACACTCGCAAGAAAAAAAACACTCGCAAGAAAAAAAACACTTGCAAGAAAAAAAAAAACGCTGCAAGAGAAAAAACCGCTGCAAACACAGAAAACACTTGCAAGAGAAAAATGCTGCAAATTCAATCCACAACGGAAGTGCGCCAGCTCGCTCGAAGAAGAAGAAGAAGAAGAAAAAAGTACGGAAGCCCTACAAGGACATGGTTAAATACTTTTTTTTTTTTTTCCTCCGCTTTGCCGTGATAACGAGTTAATTTCAGTGGTTTATCGAGAAGTCGACTTATTTTTCCACGTTGTCTCGACAAAACGACAATACGGTGAACCGGGAGTCCCAGTCTTTCACCAGACAGCAACGCTCCGCTGCCACGGACCACAGACAGAGGTGAGTTCAGCCTGTTTATGAGTTTTTTGTACTGTTACTCATTTCTGAATAACTTATATGATGCACGCAAATCAAACAACTGTCTGTCCAGCATTTGCACAGTGGAACTGCGATATTTAGCCTCCTAATGCAGGACCTGTGTGTTTTCTGGTGTCTGACCCAGACTGTGTCTGTTCTGGAGCAGCTCAGAGAACTGCAACAACCTCACCAAATTCACCAGGTCAGCTTTTCCATGCTGCTTCATGCAGACAGGCATATGACTTGTAAGAAAAATAGTGGAGCAGTGAGTTAAAAGCTGATGGCGACAAAATCAAAGACAGCAAGCAGACTGCTGGAGAAACCTGTTGCAGGAGTTCTAATCAGTGTAAAACTTAAGTGGGCATGTGGTTGATAAGGGTCTCATTCCGTTCTGCTTTGTTTCATTTTTTCCCACAATACTTTTATTGATTTTCAAGTTTTATAGTGAAAGATAAACAAAAGATAGCATAAGAACACAGCTCAAAACACAAACACACCCATTCACACCTGGTAGACCTGCACCAAATGACTCATATATGTACATACATGTACACACACACACAAAACCAAGTGGCATGCACAGAACACTGATAATGGCGAGAAAGAAAATAGTAGTAGTTTGAATGTCATGTCCAGTTCTGCTGTAACATCTCTTTTCATTAACTCACTCACATGCTCACTAACTCACTTTCATTTACTCACTTATTCACTTTTACTGACCGATGCCTTGTATCTTTTTTATTTTACAGAAGGAGCTGGACGTCGTGATGACAATGTGGAACACCGGGATCCAGCCAGGCACTAAAAGATACGATCCCTTCCATGGAAAACCTTTCCTCTGTATCATGTACCAGAACTTTACCGAGCACAGGACGACCTCCAGCCAGTGGACAGAGGGAACATTGTCTTGGAAGAGGACATCTGTCTTTGGAAAACTGACTTTGTCTGTGATCCAGATCTTCACCAGCTCTGCCTTGTGGTCATAAATAAACTGAATCTTTAGGCAGGTCATAATGCTGCTGAGGCAACCAGACTGTACAGACAGCCGGAGACTTAATGAGAACACAGCTGTCAGTCAGATTAACCCCCACCTACCAAAACTGTTGCCACAACAGCCAATATTAAAAACTTTAGCCTACCGCTTTGAGCACACTTCCATTTCCAGTGTTTTATACACCCCTGTTTTCTGATTTTTTTTCTTTTTTTACAGTGTTAGTTTGTATGAAACATATCATGGATGCACTGAAACAAATAAATGTGTTCAGTTTTAATGTGGGATGTTTGCATGTCCTCTAAGTCCAACTATGCTTCACAAATATCCATTTTCTTAAAGAAAAAATCCATTGTATATGCTTAACTTACACTGCTGGGCTCAGCTGTGGCATTCTTTAATACTGAAGTAACACTCAAGATCCATGTGTGCTTGTTTATATTGAAAGGTCAAACCATCATTAGGTCATGTTAAATAATTTAATTTTACAGGACAGCTTGATGCTTGAATGTTTATCATTTTTGTAGATATTTTTATTTACACATCAAAGCAACCAAGATGTCAGACATGTAGCCTAATAAAGGTTGATGTCAGCTGGTTTATCTGAATCTTACACCTGTGTGACAACAGTGTGATGGAACAAATGGTTAACTTCAAACCTAAAACCAGGCATTTCAGTTTATGGTACAGCCAAATTTACACCACAGCCACGTTTCAGTTAAGATCTATAAATTTGTTGAGTCAGTCAGTTTTTATGAAGAGTATCTCTTTATAAAGATGAAACTGTCCTGAAAAGACTGTTTAATTGTTCTATATATATGCATTTATACCCTCAAATGGAGGCTGATGTACTCAAACATTTTTGACAATGTCCTCATGCATGACACTCATGTGGGCTCAGGAGCAGTTGTGATTCATAAAATCATAGATAGGAACCAAAACAATTTGACTCGAAGACATTACAAAAAACTGGATTGAATTTCAAACAGTTTAATACAAAAATAGAATATTTGTTGACAATGATATTCTACAATAAAATTATTCAGGATCTGACAAGATTTTGTCATGAAAATAAAACGGCATGAAACTGAGCAAGAGCAGAAAGTGTAAAGATGGCCTCCACACGGCTCCAGATGAGGAAGAGACTTTGACAGGGCTTCCTCATCCTTCATCCCACCAGCATCTTTGTCCACCTGCCACAGTAAAAACAAAAACTGAAGTTACAAAAGAAAAAAACATATAATCAGGAAGCATTCTTGGCTGCATTACTTGTCATCAATAGGATGACGCCTGTAAAGCTGGAACACAGCAGAACCTTCCTGCAGTCAGCATCCAGTCCAATACGGTTTTTTTTCCCAATTCAGGAAAAACTTAAATTTCACTCTGGTTCATTTCAAGTCCCAATTTCTAATTTACTGTTCCATAACTGATTCATTTTAATTTCATTTTGTGAAAAAACAAACAAAAAAAGTTTGCCATTTTTGCTTCACTATGAATTCAGACAAAACATTAGTAAATGTATTCTATTTTATTTGGATGTTTGAGACTTCCAAATACATCTAAAGTTTATCAAGCAAGTTACAGCCACCTTGCTCTTGTAACTCAACATTACCTGTGACTGATTATTCTGTCAACATCGACTCATTTGAAACGACTTTTTTTCTGTAATGAACATACGGCTATAGCCAAAGTGGCTGTTCTGCTATATGTATATAACTGAAAAAACACCAAAACAGTACAGTTGTCAGGATGGGAAGCAGGGAAACAGCAGTTTTTGATTATTACATAAGTACAGAAAGCTGACCTGGTGAATTTGGTGAGGTTGTTGCAGTTCTCTGAGCTGCTCCAGAACAGACACAGTCTGGGTCAGACACTAGAAAACACACAGGTCCTGCATTAGGAGGCTAAATATCGCAGTTCCACTGTGCAAATGCTGGACAGACAGTTGTTTGATTTGCGTGCATCATATAAGTTATTCAGAAATGAGTAACAGTACAAAAAACTCATAAACAGGCTGAACTCACCTCTGTCTGTGGTCCGTGGCAGCGGAGCGTTGCTGTCTGGTGAAAGACTGGGACTCCCGGTTCACCGTATTGTCGTTTTGTCGAGACAACGTGGAAAAATAAGTCGACTTCTCGATAAACCACTGAAATTAACTCGTTATCACGGCAAAGCGGAAGAAATAAAAAAAAAAGTATTTAACCATGTCCTTGTAGGGCTTCCGTACTTTTTTCTTCTTCTTCTTCTTCTTGGAGTGACCTGGCGCACTTCCGTTGTGGATTGAATTTGCAGCATTTTTCTCTTGCAAGTGTTTTCTGTGTTTGCAGCGGTTTTTTCTCTTGCAGCGTTTTTTTTTTTCTTGCGAGTGTTTTTTTTCTTGCAAGTGTTTTTTTTTCTTGCAAGTGTTTTTTTTTCTTGCATGTGTTTTCTGTGATTGCAGCATTTTTCTCTTGCAGGTGTTTTCTGTGTTTGCGGCGTTTTTTTCTCTTGCAGCATTTTTTTCTTGCAGCGTTTCTTTCTTGCATGTGTTTTCTGTGTTTGCAGCGCGTTTGCACCTGTCGGCCACCGTACTGGAGTCTCTAAAGCCCCGGTCACACCGCCCGAACTTTGCCGGAGCGTCCCTGGAGCGGTGAAAAAAATCCATCACCGCTTGTAACCGTTCACCACCGTTCACCACCGTTTAACAGAAGTTGGCCTCCGTTAAAGCAACGCCGTAAACGCTCGGCCACTGCTGATGTTACACCCCCTCCAAAGGCTGCAACGATCAGCCAGACCATCATACATTGTTTAGTGTTTTTGCGCAGGAGCACAGCAGCAGGTTGTTTTTCTGTAATCTAATGTATTAGAAATTAACATAAATGAACAAAATATTAAGTCAAGAGGATCAGCAAACCTTTTAATGCCTCATGTCTGCTGTATTAATGCCTCAAATCAGGTTTTAAAATTTATTTGACTTTTTACAGCGCATTTGCGCATCCCTCTCACACTCCGCACACTCGTTTCCTTGATAAACACGCACACACACAACAACACACACAAAACAGTTGTGTTATTAACCGTCAATAATAATCAAGAACATATTAAAATTTGTAAAATAAGTCTCCCCGGCTGCGCACCAGGACGGACACCCCCCCACACGGTCTGTCTCACCCTGTTCATTTGATTCTGGGACTGCAGGCTCGACAGGACAAAGGTATTTATTCAGAAAATATGTTCGTTCTCAAATTAATTTTTGGAAACGAAAAACACTTGGTTTGCTGTACTTTGATGGAGGATATAATATTTTACCCGAATCTGTAACTGGCACATCTGGAGACGCTGCAGTGCTCCAACTACCGTGTTTACTGTTATGTAGAGATTTATTACATTAGTTTATTTATTTTTTTCACACCATTTTATGTTATTATTATCTAGTTGTAAACTGACAGTAGCCTACAGTAATTCTCTAAACCTGGAGGAGACGCGTGAGCGCTTCATGCGCCACTGCAGGTTCTGCTGGACTGTCCGACACGTCTCCGCCATCCGATTCCCCCTCACTGACCTCCTGTATCATTGCTAAAGCTTCTGTTATGCCTCTTTTTTTTTTTTTTTTTTTTTCTTTGGGGGGGGGGGGTTGGTTGATATTTTTGGCCGATTGTCTGCTGTCAGAGCTAGCTCCCTGTTCAGATGCGCACATATGAACCAAAACAAATCAATCGCAGAAAAAAAGCAACGCGAAGTGCGTCTTCTTTATCTTTTGGAGGTATTAATGCTTTGTAATGTGTGTCATTGTTAGGACCTTATTTGCTTCAGAAACCTTATTTGCTTCAGAAAAACATACAAGACACATATTTAGGAAAAGTCAAAGAATTAGAGGACAGGGGAATTATTTTAACAGATTTATTTGAATTATAAAAACCCAAACGGTCTGTCAGAACGTCTTGGCTGTTCTGGTGTTAACAACTGTGAAAAAAATACTGTTTTATATATATTACTTCAACCTTTTTCATTTATTATTCCATTCCACTATTCCACCAACCCCGTGTCCGCTCGTAAAACGCTTACCACCGCTCCACCGACGTTTGTGCAACGTTTAATCGCCGCCCGGGCAACGCAGCGAAGCAGCGGTGGTCCAGCGTCCTAGATTGCGTTGGCCTGGCGGACCAGAGCGTCCACGAACTTGCATCTAGCGGTGCCAAACTTGGACTGGGCGCTGGTGGAGCGGGGGTGAACGTTGCCGGGGCGGAAAATTCAACGCTCCTCACCGCTCGGAATATTTTGTGCAGCTCAAAACTTTCGGAGCGGTGGGAGGGCCCCTCCGCTAACATCAGCGGTGGCCGAGCGTACACGGCGTTGCTTTAACGGAGGCCAACTTCTGTTAAACGGCGGTGAACGGTGGTGAACGGTTACGAGCGGTGATGGATTTTTTTCACCGCTCCAGGGACGCTCCAGCAAAGTTCGGGCGGTGTGACGGGCCTTAACATCAGCGGTGGCTGAGCGTTTACGGCGTTGCTTTAACGGAGGCCAACTTCTGTTAAACGGTGGTGAACGGTGGTGAACGGTTACGAGCGGTGATGGATTTTTTCACCGCTCCAGGGACGCTCCAGCAAAGTTCGGGCGGTGTGACCGGGCCCTAACATGCAGATTATCTACGTCATCCACTTGATATGGAGTTGTCAATTTTCATGTGTATCCATGCAAGAACAGGGTCATGTGATACCACGGAACCTTTCTCATCCAGTGGGACTGAGTAGACCTTGTTTTCATTTAACCATAGTGTATGTTTTTTGAGGCTGTATGCTTGACAATCTCCTGACCTCTTCCCATCTGACCTTATAGACTATGTTCTTGAACATGTCTGTCTTTACTCCTTGCAGGAACCTTCTGACTATCTTCTGACTCCTTGTGTGTGTCTCCTCACACTAATGAGCTTCTGTTGCTGTTTATGCATTTGCCCTTGAGTGCTTGGCAGTGACCTGTGGGAGAACTACCTCACATATCTGTGAGCTTACGCGTTTACGGTATGAATTATTCAAATCTTAATGTTCCTAGCATTGTGTTGTAAGTGAATCACATATCACGTGCTAGTAATTATCCCTATAGGCAGACTAAATGTTCCTTCCCTGAGGCCTGGCTCTGCTGACGCCATGTGCTAATTGTTCATACCATGGGACTTGTGCTTTCCTCACTCTCTATTGATCAATAGACTTCCCACCTTTTTATTAAAGTACAATGCTAAAACTATATTTTAACAATATTTTTCCAAAACATCAAGTTCTTGTGGCATGATGTGACGAGTAGAACTGACAAGAGAAAACCAAAAGTGATAATAATAATGTGATTTCTAGTGTTGCAATCTAGTGACTTCGATGTGCAGACTCATTGCCTAGGAGAGGTTGATTGTAAGTATATCGAGCTAAAAACCTTTTTTTGTAGCTGTTACAACACAACTGTCTAAATGAAATAGTGAGGAAAAAGAATGCAATTAACATATCTGAACTAATAAATTTACACAGGACATACACAACCAGTCTTTATAAACAAACAAACAAACAAACCATATTTAAATGCACATGATGATCATTTTAAGAATGACAAAAAGAGCATTTCAGAATTTCAATTTGAGCTATAGAGAAACAGGGAAGATATTTCTTGGAAACTGAATTAAAGAATTGCTAAAATGATACATTGTCATTTAAATAAACCTAATCAAAATGGTTTGACATATACCAAGATCGTAATTGGATTATTAAAGAGGGATTTAATTCACAATACACAAAACAAAATATAGATTTCTCAGATATATGCAGAATTATCTTATTACTATTTACTAAACTGTAAATAGTGAGAGTGACTCCAAATAGAGGAAGCAAGCAGTGGTACACATGGCTTTGAAAACCAGTGAAATAAAATGAAAGCATGCATTTCTTTTGTATTGTTCAAATGACCAGCATTTGCATGTCGTTTTACATCTTCAAAGCACATGTGCTCTTGTTTGGCGGACAGGCAGCAACAATTTCTGCTGCACGGTTACTCATCTCTCTTGAACCATCATTTGTCCAAATAAGACAGAGGCCTATGCATTCACCCTCCAGTCCTCACGGATCTCATCTCTGCTGTGCGATATCTACTTGTCCAAAAATTGCCGTACCTCCACCATATTTGAATCCCAAAGCAATCCTGAGAGGAACCAGAACCTGAGAGTATGCGCTGCATCCAATTCTTCTTTTAAGGGAGACAAGATTGCTTGTTGAGGGTCTCGGAGCACACACATGCAATGCCAATATTCGCACTGAGCAATTTGCTTTCTATTTACAAACTCACCTGAGTCTCTGTATGGGCCACCTAAATAGCTCTCTGTTCATACCACTTATAAATGACCTGTTATTAAATATTTTCAAATGTTATCACACATGTGGAAGACATGTGTAGTCTTGACTATTCTATTTCCAAGCTGGCTGATGAATTTTGTTGAACATAAAATATTCTTCTTTCCTGTATCTCATTTACTTTATTTGCTTGGGGGAAACTCTGGTGTTTACACTGGATTTGTGCCACACAGAGTCATTTCACTTAGGTTCAAAATGATCATTCTTCAAAAGATTGAAATTTGAGGGTGGAGGGAGAGAGGGGGTGGGGTGGTGGGCTAGGGGGCTGGGGGCAGGATTGGGCTCGGTGGGGGCTGCAGGGGTTAGGGGTTAGGGGCTAGGGGTTTGTGGGGGCTATGGCTGAGGTATGGTGTGTTGGTGTGTATGTGTGAGTATGGATATATGTATGTGGCGTGTGTGTGTATAGAGATGGGAAGTGTGACGTCACTGCCGCAAAGAGTCACGGGACCGGCAGGCCAGCGCATGGGGTGTTGCTACTATCATGCTACTATCAGGTAACAGCCGTGGAGTGTTTGCCGGTGGGATCCGAGCCTCAGGGATTATAACTTTGTTGCGTTTTTTTGGAATCGCTGGATTATCTGTCCACGGAACTGCCGGGCTGGAGAGGAGACGTGGCGGGGACCAGAGGACCAGAGGACCGGCCCATTCAGTCCTGCGGGGATGTATGCCTCGGACTGTGGGGGTGAAACTTTGGACATTGAGAAGCAATTGAGGTTTATTTCATGACTTTCCGCATTTTGCAGCGTTTTCGTTTGTTGGGGACTTTAAATTAATTTTTTTTTTTTTTTAATACAAGTGAACAAAATGTGTTGTCAGAGGCAAAGCAAAGAAAAAAGTGTATACAATAAAATATACATAATATATAACATATATTTTCACACAGTTTTCACAGCGCAGAACGATGCACAGCATGTATACGTTTATGCACATTTATACACATGCGGCGTTTTCTGTTAAAGTTATAAGGAGGAGCGCTCGAGCAACGAGTGGCTGGTTTTCTGTTGGGGGGTTTCTTGGTAAAATAAATAAGAGTTCAGATGTGTGCGTGCTGAAAGTTTGGCAGTACACTGGCGTCCTTTGTCCAGTCGGTGTGCTGGTACGGCTCCACTCTATTCAGACTTTGTACTTTTCCTCATTCCTTTTCTTCACCTTTTCTTCCAGTTTTTCTCTGTAGGGTCCTGCAGTGTTCTCTCTCGCTTTGTACATATTTTTTTTCTACCATCCAAACGTTCTTCTGTTTTTCAAATTGCTGAATTAAGTAGTACGCTGTAATTACGTCGTAGTCAGCTCACAGGTGATAGCGTTCAATTTCATTGTTTACATTTCCCGGCTTGCCCCATCCATCATGCATTGCGTATAAGCCACATGGTTTTGCCAACTCTATATGTGTGGGCAATTGGGTAGGTATATGTGTATTTGAGGAGAGAGTGTGGTGCCCCCTGGGGGCCTGGTGGGCTTGAGTGTGGTGGGCCCTGGGTCTGGGTTCTTCCACTGCCCCCTGTCTGTCCTCGCCTTCACTCCTCCCATGCATGATGGATGTGTAGTTCTTGGGTCAGTGGCTCTCTGGATATGGTCCCGCTCCTGGCTTGTCCTGAAGGATGGGTGACGCGGGAATGTGAATATGTTGAGTGGGTGGGGTTGGCTATTGGGGTCTTGGGCCCTGGTGTCACAGTGCAGGGATGGAGGACCCACTAGCAGGCAGCACAGGTTGATCCAAAAGCTCCTTTATTCCCAGAAACACGAGGATCACAGGAACAAGCAGGGTTGAGCTGGTACAAGCACGGGAAACAGAAACACGCAGACAGACTCACAAGGAACCGACAAACAGCAAGGAAGCAGGAGTAAACAGAGGGAAACACAGGTGTCACACATTTGGGAAGCAACCAGGCAGGTGACCAGACAGGAAAACATGAGGAGCAGACAGGGTAAGCAAAAATGGGCAAAACCGGCCCCAAGCGCCCCATTTGGCCGCAGAGATACAGGGTATGACACCTGGGCCCTCTGCTCCGCCTGCCCTGGGTGTACTGTGCCCAGAGGGGCCAGCACCTGCCGGTCTTGGCTCCCTGGAGCCCAGGTCCCGTGGCCACCAGGGATTTCACCCGCGGCCCTCCTCTACCCCCTTCTGGACTGGTGCGTGGACATCTGCCTGAGGGAGTGGCTTGGATCTGGGCTCTAAGATAGCTGCCAGTTGTCTGGGCGCTTAGCAGTGTTCGTCTTCACCCCCCCCCCCCCACCCCCCCCCCCACCCCCCCCCCCCCCCCAACCCCCCGCTCTCTCCAGGCAGCTGATATGTGTGGCAAAAGCTGACACTCGCGCTTCATTTAACCTAATTGTAGTAACTCGCCACCTTATATCCTCAGTAACAGTAACAGCGTTGCAAACAGTAGCGGCCGGTGGCGCAGGGCGCAGGTGGTGAGAGAGCTTGTTTTGTCCGCCCACACTGTCAGCCGCGGGCGGTGCGGTGTTAATTCACTTCCGCATTGACGGGAGTGCTCGTTTCCACACCCGCGCATTCAAGGCGCATTCCAAACAACACAACAGGTAGGCAACGATTATTTTAAATAAACTGGTTTCTTCAACACTGCCCGCCTGGAATGCGCGGGTATGGAAACGAGCGCTTCCTCCAATGCGGAAGTGAATTAACGCAGCACCGCCCGCCACTGATGGTGTAGGCGAACGAAACAAGCGCTCCCACCACCTGCACCCACCGGCCGCTACTGGTTGCAAAGATGGGAGAAGTAATTGATTAGACTATTCGTTAATGAAAAAAAACAACGCCATTACTAACGCCGTTATAATCTAACGCCTTTATTACCAACACTGGCCCTTAGGGCCTCTCTTGCCTGCTTCTGGTCTTCTCAGGGGTCAGAGGTCAAGTATGCATGATCACTGTCACATTTTCAAGATCACGCTCATCTTAAATCATTCTTCATATTCTGCATGTGGACTCGATTACCTTATTTTCTTGTGGTGGGTTAGACTAATGGTTATCTGTTATTGGCCTGTCCTGATGCTCTTATGTAATTTCATACCATGATCCTCAGTTTGCACACCCCAGTTCACTACCAGCTATAATCTCCAACAAAAGTCCTCAGGATACATTCTGTCATATCTTGTGCAGTAGCCAGTTTGGAGTGTCGATACTAATTAAGGACCACCGTATCTTTGCACTCTCTTCCTTCTCTTCACTCTTTTTGTTATTGTTGTTGTTGTTTCCTTGTCTGTTCACTTGTTTGTTTCTTTCACTTTCTGTCTCTTTACCTGTCTTTTTATCCCCCTGTCCGGTCCAGCAATATCATGTATCAGTACTCAAAATAAAAAAAAAAAAAAAATTAATTAAGAAAGGATGTCAAGAGAAGCTTGATGCTTATATGTGTCGGGCACATAACAGCAGCCAGAAATCAATTCTGCTGCTTTCGTGCTGGACAGGACAGGTAAAAAAATAAATAAATAAAAAGATTGAGATGTTTTGTCGTTGTTCTTTTACTTTCAAATTATTTTACAAGTGTTTTGATTCAGTGTAGATGTAGTTATAGAGAAGCGGTAAATTTATCTGTTTTTCAGTCTTTTCCTAGAAGGCAGCAAGTTCTGTTTTCCTCTGAATTTTACAACCCAGCTATTTCACATTGAAAGAATTCATCAAAATATTTATGGAATATTTCCCACATTTACAAAACAAAATCAGTGTTAATTTATAAGAATACACTTGAACTGGAAACAGTGAAACTGGAAGTTCATGGAAACTGAAAACAGGTAAACACGATCAGGGCATTATTAAGATGCAAGTAAACAGGAAGTTAGATGAACTGGATACAGGTAAACAGGACATGAAGTCAACACGAAGCAGGTAAACATAAGATGCAAGTTAAACAGAACAATGCAACTTTCTTTACCTCAATAAATGTTTTTCAGAATCCCTGTGGGGGTAAGCAAAGACTTGGCAAGGTGATTCACCGTCCCTCCACTCCCCCCGGGGTCTGTGTCTTGAAAACAGCACTTGCAACTTTCAGAGGAGTCGACGTGACAACATCTCGCGAGAACAAAGCTGCTTTACGGCACTCATACTGGAGTACAAGTATAAAAGCATGTAAAACAAACATGAAACCCTCGCTAGCATTAGCAACACCACCCTTAGGTGCTCACAGATGGCAGAACCAAAAAGACAGAAAAAAACCTTTGTCTGACGAGCAGAAAAAAAGTAAACAGGAGTGGGACGCTCTCTGCACGCGGGCGCGGAGGTCGGGGTGGGGGCGGGGGGTGATGCGGAGAACGTTTATGGCAGTGAGCTTTCACAGGAGACCAGTAGGGGGAGCATGAGAGCAAAACTTGCACGGTTCTGCTTTAACTGAAAGTTATGTTCAAACAAAGCCTCATTTTTTTCTCTTAGAGTCACAACAAGACTACACTTTTCAACTGGCGTTTTCAGGAAAAAAAAAAAAGTCCATCCATACGTCCAGGACGTGACGATTGAATTGAGCCAGTGGAGAAACAACATCACAATTCATCAAACATTATAGTTACTAAACGTAACTACAGTTATACAAGTGTGTGGGTGCCCACCTATGGGCTTTGCTATTGGTACTCACCCTGGTGCCAGCCAATCACTGAGACAGATCCAAAAACTGACTCATCAATCCCGCACACGTGCTGCCACACTGCCACGCCCCTCACCAAAGGGATATAATAAGCGTGCGCCCGCACAACTTCCTTCTTCTGAACAGCCCAGGAGAAACGGAAGCAGGACAGCTGGGCTTGTAGGTGAGTGGGCACGTCAGTTTTTGGATCTGTCTCAGTGATTGGCTGGCACCAGGGAGCGTACCAATAATGAAGCCCGCAGGTGGGCTAAGCATCACACGAAGTAGAATTACGAACTCTTGTTGCAAACTGCAACTAGAAAAACTTCCTTTTATCCCTGTATCTTTCAAGTGAAGAACTCTATCAAAACAACAACCAGCCACCCACTACTGCTGTATTCACAGAGGCACAAATGGGAAATCTGATAATACCTCTTCTGCTTCAAAGTAGTGCTGCTAAGGATTCACAGAAAGAAAAGTAAAGGTAATGAACAATATAGATCATCTGCATGTGTGGTTGCACTAAAGCATCACATTCTGAATCTATAAATTACTGTGTTGACAGTTTACACACTTGGATGCAATATTTACCACCAGACTTGACACATGTATGTTTTGTTGGTAAAGAAGGCAAAATAGATGTCAGCAATGTCTGAAGGGCAATTTTTTTCTCATCATCATAAATTTAAAAGCAAGTCCTATGGTAGAATGATCTCCATGGGTTTGTATTTTCTTTAGAGCAAAATCTGGGCACAACTTTCCAGTTGTTTTCTGGTGGTCTCAGAGCCTCAAGAAAACTTTCGTTACATATTAGTCCTCATTTATGAAATGGCAGTACGGCGGTATATGGGTGTACGGCTGTCGTACGTCCAATTGAAAGATGAGGTTCGGCATTTGTCAATATGATCATGATCGTATGAAATCTCACGACAGGACATCATGTTTCAGTCAGTGTGGTTTTGCGGTGCAGCACAGAAAAAATTGGCAGAGCGTGAAAATAATTATAAAACACATGTCAAACACGCCATAAAGCAGAAGCAGCACATATTCAGTACAGATTAAAAGGTAAAATAATAATAAAAAAAATCAATGCTCTTACAGAATATCTAATAAAATTTTCTCTTGTGGGATTAATGAAGGATTTTTAACTTTCAACAACTCCGCTGGTCCATCCTTCCATGGAGAGGAGCACTGTTTTAACAGTGCGCAAAGACGCACGCATGCTGCTGTAGAGCACATTTCTGACTCTCAGATTCAGCGGGGAAAATGCTGCTTAGCCCCAAAATGGTGAGTGACTTTATTTTGGCCTGTGCAGTTTGACACAACGCACTGGCCGATGGAGTGACTTTAGATGCGCTCTCACCACGAGAGGATCCGATGTGAAAACCAGCAGGACCTCCACTGAGGGCTGGACGGAGGAGACAGGACGACAGCACCTGAAGAACCGCTTCTGAAATGTAAATATACTCTAAAGTTTAGCAAATAATTAGGAAGATTATATAATAAGGATAATAAGGAAGATTAAATACAGACAGTGGATATTTAGTCAAACATTTTATTCAGACTCTATAAATTGTCATTAATTTTGTTCAGTGTATTATTGATTATTTATTCCCTCCAGCTTGATCACTATGGACAATAAACGCCAGATTTCTGTTTGTCTTTCCTGGATCTCTGCCATGATGATGGCCGCTCTCGGTCCAGCAGCACCCGCTCGGTCCCGAGTCCTGTTCGGTCCAAAGTCCTGCTCAGTACTGGGTCCGGTACTGGATGCGTGTGTCGGGGAGGATGGGTGGGAGGAGACCTGGCCACAGTGCAGCTGCTGTCTGGTTCTGAGACATAATTAAACAAAACAATAAAGCTGTGTAAGTGTGTCAGCCTCATCATTTGTAATATCAAGGTTATATTGACGGACCTATAATCTGTTCAGACCTCAGCCGGTGTCCGTTCATCCACGACGACGCTGCTCATTGCAGCCATGATCTTCCTCCAGACAACGTTTATATATCCTCCTTTAATTCCAGTTTTAAGTCTTCCACAAAGCTCCTCCACCTCAGACCTGAGAGGATCGATTTCTAGCTCGGAAAAGTTTCTTTTTTGCCAAAATTGCGGGGCTTCTGAACCATGAATATAGCCGTGCCATCCGCTGCCCGTGCCGCTGAATCAAGACCAGCCCTCATAATGGCAGAGATGTTTGCTGTGGCACTCTGGCGCATGCCTATACCGGTGCAACCGGTTTACGTGCAACGCCGTCTCAAAATTCGGGCTTTGTGCGGACGTCCACAGAGGGATCCGCACAGACGAGAGCGTTATGAACGGGAGCAGAGTTTTACGTGCTCCCTTAAAGTTTTACGTGTGCATGTAAAACTCCCTTAAAAAAAAAAAATTGACGTCCCTTTAGGGGCTCTATAGACTTCTATAAATTGTCTTTCATTTAAGCAGCTGGTGGCAAGCGCCACACTCGTGGCGTGAGTCCCGGGTCCTGTTTGGTCCCGTGTCCTGTTCAGTCCGGGGTCCTGCTCGGCATCGGGTCCAGTGCTGGGTCTGTGTGTCGCGGTGGAACCGTCACCGCTGGGGGGAGGAGACCGGGCCGCGGTGCCGCTGCTGTCTGGCTCGAAGACATAAATAAACGAGACAATAAAAATTCTGAGCTGTATAACGTGAGTCAGCCTCATTATTTATTTCAGGGTTAAATTAACGGACCTATAATCTCTTCAGACCTCAGCCGGTGCCTGCTCGTCCAGGCGACGCTGTTCATCACCGCAGTGATCGTCCTCCAGACAATGTTTTTCTATTCTCCTTTAATTCCAGTTTTTTTCTTTCAAAGAACTCCTTCTGATTTACCCCCACCTCAGACCTGACAGGATCAATTTCCAGCTCCAAAAAATGTCTTTTTTTGCCAAAATCGCTCCTTTTCCGTGTTACGATGAGCTCACCGCTAAGATATACACCCGTTTGAAAGACGAATTGATAAATGAGGGCCATTGTGATTCGATTCATCTGTGCTGGAAATATGGATTAATCTTCTAAGCTCTCCAGTCCTGTCATACCTTTCAATGAACTTATAGCAAAAGCTTGAAAGCTGAAAAAGATCTCCTGTTTGGGGATTTTGGTTTTCAAACATTCTTTTTTTTCAATCTGACTTTTTAAATCAATATATTGATCATTCTCCACATACGAAACAGCAAGAGGCCTGTCCAGACACACATGCTTGAAGTAACTTTTGTTTATCCTGTCTAATTTATCCTATCCAGCAATTATAGACCTTTAATCAGCCATAAAACTGCAAAGCAAGGGTTTTATGAGTAGGCTGGTACTAGAATTTTTGTGTGTTTCTGATCAGCTGGGTTCGCAAACACTTTCACTGGTGTCTCTGTGCCTTCTTGAAGAAGGTTTAAAGTCAGAGGATGATCATACTAGTCAACAAACATTGGCGAAGGAATATTTTTCTCATGAAGAATTCAAAATTATTAAAGTTGTGTTCCCCTCATAACTGAAGATATATTTTATACGCCACCTTCCTACACAGTTGAAAAAATAACATATGGTAACAAAGCATGTTGGCAGTCTTCTATTTATTCTTTCTTTGGCTACTTACACTTACACACATATATAACTGACATACAAAGTGGCTTCAACCAGTCCAGTCTTGGAAGAAAAAACTACACTTCATGAATATAACCATCTATAGTTTGGCATAGTATTATTCTCTTTTTTTGTACAAAAGTTAACACTACATCAATTTCATACATCTTTTTTAAAGATCCCATATTATGCAAAATTCACTTCATTATGGTTTTTTAACAGTAATATGTGTCTCCTATGGTTTTCTAACGGTAATATGTGTCTCCATTGTCTATTTAAGAGGTCAGAGAAGTGAAGAAAGTCTGTCATCTCTCCATTTAATCCACTTTTTAGTAAATGTGCGCTTAAACAAAGATAAACAGCCTGTTTCCAGTAGAGCTCACAACAGGGATTTTTTCACACTGACTGAAATTCAGGACCAAGGCTGGATTTGGGGCAATACGCTTTGATTTAATGTCGTTCGGTGAAATGGTTGAAAAACTGCATATTATGGGACCATCAAAGCAAGTGTAGATTGGCTCAAAATCACAGGTTCTCTGTTTTTATCCCACCTTCAGTATCTGCAAAACTGTATAAATAGTCTCTCTGATAAAGGTCCACAAAATGGACTGTAAACATATAGAAATTCTTCTCTCTTTTGTTGTTTTCCTTATTCATGGCCCACCCTTAATGTAATTCCATTGAAATCGCGTAATAGGTTTTCATGCTGTAAATTTCATGGGGTATTTTTGACAAATTATTTCACATTCTCAAAGATATAAAGAACAAAAAAAAAAAAAACCTCTGCAATTCTTCCTGTCCTAAGGGAAAGAATCTGCAAAAGACAGCAAAATGACATGCACCGTTGGAAAAATCTGACATTAGCTCATGGGGGCACTCTACTCAGGAGCAATTACACCCACTTTTAAAAGTACTGTAAGTGTCTGCTGCTATTCTCTGTTATTAAGAAGATAATTGTGTATGTATGTATGTATGTATGCATGTATATATATATATATATATATATATATATATATATATATATATATATATATATATATATATATATATATATATATATATATATATATATATATATATATATATGCTCTGTCATTTTGGTTTCGGAATGTGCTCTGACAATCAACTCTTGAAATGCAACTATTTACTTTGAATCACCAGGCATTTGTTTTCTTCTTTTTTTTTTTTGTTTGTTTAAAAAAAATGTAGACCTTTAATATGCTTGAGGAATGATAGTTCATCTAACAAGACTGAGCCTCAATCTGAGGCTGTACAGATTGTCTTTTAGGACAAAGTATCTTAGAGAAAGCCCTTCGAAAGCTGCTGTGGCAAAGTGGGTACAAGAATGGGTTGATGGCTGAGTTCAGCCATAAAAGCCAGAATGTAACCTCATACCAATATTTCGACACACACTTTCCACTACAGGCAGCACGGATGATCATAAGCAGAGTGTATGGCGCCCAGCAGATCCCAAAAATGCAGACTATTATGGCTAAAGATTTGGCTATCTTCTTGTCTCGAGAAAGGCGAGTCCCTTGTGTCCTACGGCCAGGCCTCACGCCAGAAGCAGTGTGCTGAAAGAGTCTCAGGTTTTTTCTGTCTGGAGAAAACCTCTGTTGCTGCATGAATATCTGGCTGGCGTTATGTTCCCCACAGGAAGATGGGTATTGCATGTCATCCTCTATAACCGCAGAAATAGCGGCAGCCTCACTCGACACCTTGCGAGTCTTCACAAACAACACAGACCACATTCCTCCATCTGTGTGCTTTATAGTATTTTGAGGTTTGTCACTGTCCTCGATAGAGGCGCTCAGTTTCTTGTTTCTGCAATAGATGTTCAGGTAGATGCTGATGTTGAAGAAGGTCACCGACACGAACGGGGTGAAGAACTCAAAGGTCGAGGCGCTCAGCAGGAAGTACCAGGTGAAGTAAAACTCAGCGTAGCACTCATGGGAGGGAACAATGCTCCGGCCAACAACTGTCTCCCAGAGGATAATGGCAGGGCCATAGAGGAGGAAGGCCAGCACCCACACTGCCAACATCTTCAACACAGCCTGGCGGGTGAGGTTCCTCTGGGCTCTGTATTTAACCTGTCAGAAGAGAGGCAGAAGGTTGACTCACAGCGAAGAAAACTATGCTCCATAATACAGCTGTTTGTTGCATTTTAAACCAGTGCAGATGCTCACATACAAACAGACTGACATATACACTGGCCCCCCCACCTGTTTTTCAAATAGAGCCCTTGTTACTTCTCATACTGACAGATAGACATTGTAAATAAAACCCATGAAGCTCCTATTGCACATTGCATCACCAGTGCCAGTGAGCGAAGGGGGAAAGATGGGCAGGGAGCCACAATTACCAATGCAGCACGGGTGTGAAAGAGACATCTGGTTTCTCCCAATCCACTCCTCCCCCACCATTAGCTGTCAGTCATTCTGCCAGCACTTTCTGCATTTCCCTGCTGCTGATATGTGTGTGACTCAAAAAGCTATTGTTTGACAATGAAATTGAACTACTTCATCATTCATAATTTATTTTGGTCCCATGTGTTCATGACAGAACAAAAACAGAACTCTCTACTCCCACAGTAAATTAAAGGAATAATGTTTCTTCATTTTGAACAAAATGAACAAAATGAGTGTTCACTGTGCTACTGAATTAAAATCATCTGGCAGAGCTATATTCTACCATCCTCGACCTAATAGTTTTTATACTTTATAGTTTAATGGTGAATTTAAATAGATTGTGAGCGGAAAAAATGTGCCACTTGGCCACTTAAGTAGATTTCAGTTTTATGCCTGTCAAGTAAACAAACACTTGAATTATACTTTTTAACGAAGTGAACTGGTCATGTGTGGGGAAGTGCTTTAAATAAAAGTATTATTGAATGGAAATATTTATGCTGCAAGATGGAAGACCCCAAAAAGACAAAAAAAAAAAAAAAAAAAAAAACAGCTGCAGAGAAAAAAAATTAACTGAAGCCCTAAAGCTAGAAACAGTGTTGTTCTGCCTTTTTGCATCTTTCGATATATCCACCCCTTCAGTTTCATATGAGCACTAAACCTTCTAAAAGCACATTTTTCCATTAGTGTACCACTAAAGACTTGTGCATTTGGCCATGAGAGCCTCAAAATTATGGGTAACCCATGACATCAATTTATGAGTCTATGTAAATGACTGGGGATATGAAATCTCTCTGTGAGTGAAGCTAAAACATAAATTAAAAAAAAAAATAGAAAACCTCACTCCTCTAACCAAAATGAGCCATTTGACAATCAAACAGTCAAGCATTGAGTTTAATGCTCATCCTTATTCACATTTTCACTGAATCATTACACCTTCTGTCAACATTGCTCTCTCTTATGGCAGACCTGGAGAGTGACAATCAGGTGTAGGAGACAAAGAAGATACCTTAATTCCCAGCCTCACCTATAATCATAAAATCTGTGTCATCACGACTGCAAGACAAGCTCACAGGTTGGCGGACCTTCAGGTGAATACATAAAAGGACGGAGAGAGGTCTTTATTTTCACAGAGCACAAAGAAATAAGGTTAGTTGGGGCATCAGATTTCATACTTCATGAAAAATGCAAATGTGCATCCTCCTCCTGGGAGGAGTGAACAGGAGAGATTGAGTGCAAGTGGCATGATCATAGAACATGATAGTTATCAGACATTTTTTTCATTTTTGCGGAGAATATGTAGACTTTCCTCAAACAGTGAGCAGCTCTACCAGTTTGGAGACAATCAGAGTCAAGCTTGCATTCCCCCATACTTTTACCTAAGCCAGTCGTGGTTTGAGCATTATTTCCATTTAGAGGCAGACCAGGCACAGGCAACTAGGATCAGCCTCCAGTAGGCAGCATATTGTATTTGAAGGATTGCAGCTCTGCATTAGTCTTGGTACACCTTGGTTCACTTAAAGAGCTGTAGGAAGTTGAGGTTACAGAAATGTCTGCACTTTTCTGCTCTTCATACTATGTTTATGCTTTAGCTGTACTTCACTCGAGTCCTTGTGGATTTCAATCGGTGTCTTACTCTGCTGTGTTACTGGCTTGTCATGTGTTCTGGGCACACTAACACTTCAAGGAGGAATCGAGGACGGCAGTGACGAGCAGGACCTAAACTGCCCCAACTCCCATCCTAAGCACAACTAGGCAGTTGCTGTTAATGACAGATTTGCCCAAAGCGTATTTGGAGACATTAGTAGGGATTATCTTTTGAATTTGCACCAAGCAGATTAATGGTGAATATTTAAAATACATCCGTTTGTTTTGAAGAAAATAGATCCACTTCAGTTTAAAGATTTGTACAGAAAAAACTTCAAGTTACCACCAAAAATCAAAAATCCAATTGAAGTCACGCCAAAATTAATGATACTTCTCCACAAACTCCAGGTGAAAGGAACAGAGAGGCAGAACGCAGTCACCCTTGAAAGCTCTTCCGCCAGTTATAGTTCTATGACTGTAATCACTAGTCTCGTGTTCCATTTTGCCATATCAGCACCAGTCTGCTTTGATTTGTGGTTCAGCAGAGTGTTGCCTACATTTTATTATTTCTTTGCTGATTGTCTAATACCCATTTAGGAAATTCCATTGCTTGTCCACTTTTGTTTGATGCTGCAAATATAGAGTGGTTTGGAACCATGCAAGTGGATGTGTGTCTCCATGAGTCCGGTGATGACTTAAACAAACAATAATAAAACACTGAAAAAAACACAAATACAAAAATGATGAACTCCAGGGCTGTGTCGATGCTCATTTCAGGACTCTCCACATTTTTATTTTGGACAATGTCAAGAGATCTTGCATGGACTGTGTGGACCGCAGGTCTTTTGCACACAGCACTGACCCAGCACTCACTGAGAGTGTAATACTGTGTGCTAAAATAAGCAACTCCACTTACCTCATTATTATTTATTTATTTATTTATTGGTATAACTGTTACAGTTTAGAGAGAAAAATTTTAACTTTCAATCTCTTAGAAGGGCCAAGTTCTTAAATAAAGCACAAAGACTACATTTCTAATGCGATACAATGAGACAGTATAAAAATGTACATCCTGTTTTTCCATTGCCCTCTTCTTTGGAATTCACACCCTTGAAATGATGCACAACTAGAACATACTTCCGCACTACAACTGAAATGAACCTTTAGACCTTATTACAACAGTACTGTCATTTTTAGCTCCTTCCAAAGTGTTCAGAGGCAGTAACTGAGCAATTCTGCATGTTAAATAAGATCAGTGCAAATAAGATGACGTGCCTCTTTAAGTGACATTTTGAATGATGAAAACAGACAAACTTAGTTTTCAAATGTGACTCCATAAACATTCTATGTTAAAAACGGGCATCCAGTTCAAGGCTTTGAATGTATCAGGATTCTCATGCTGCCCAGAGGACGGACGTCTGTGAGGAGTGGTTGTACCACCACGTTGTTCATATGCCGCCTGTACCCTGCTTCTGTCACTCTCAGCACTCATTCACTGCATCTGTGTGTTAGTGTGTTGCTCATGCACACCTCCACAGCCTTTACTTACAGCTCTTGTGACGGACAAGAAGCGGTCATAACTTATTAGGACGATGTTGAAGACTGAGGCGGTGCACACCAAGTAATCCATGACAAGCCACACTTTGCAGAGACCTTTACCCAGCATCCACCTGCCAGTTAGGTTGTATGGGATGTACACTGGGATGCAGAAAGCACCTGAAGAACACACACACACACACACACACACACACACACACACACACACACACACACACACACACACATTCCAATATGAAGTCTACTATTCACAGTCTGAAAGTGAGACCAGTTTAATATGACATTAAAATTACTGGCTGCTGTTCCCACATTTAATATCCCCTTTAACTGAAGTGACCAAGTAAAAAAACCCTTTATCAAAATCAACAAACATAGCACGAGCACGCTTGTCTTATTTATTGTTGTGGTGATGATGGGGTATAATTAACCAAGTGCCCCAAGTGTATATATCGCTATAAGTGGTCAGTTACGGTCAAACAATGTGACAATAATGTGTACAGATGGGGCCATTACGCTCTAGAACCCACAGTGCTTTTTAGTGACATTAAATGCAAAACACACTATGCAACTAGGCAAGGAAAAAATAAAGGAAGGAGATGCAAGTGTACCAAATCTGAGTGAAGTGACATGTGAGAGAAGAAAAGGAGCACACCGTCAACTCACCCACGAGGAAATCGGCTATGGCAAGGTTCAGGAAGAAGTAGTTGCTCTGATTCCTCAGTGTTTTATCCACAATAAAAGCCAGGATGACCAGCGCGTTCCCGGCGACCACCACGACGACCAGGGTGACCATGAGGACCGACAGGATGACCACCAGGTACCCGGGGAGGGCGGTCTCAGCCTCTGACACCGCGGGTGTCAAGTTGCCGCTGGAGTTGGACCCTGGCAAGTGCGCGCCCATTGTTAATTCAAATCCACGAGCATTGTCAACTTTTACTCGCGAAAAAACGCAAATCCAGGAACGCGATCGAACGGTCCAATCCACTTTAATGAAGAAGACAGGCGTGGAGGGCACTTGTTGCTGAATAAAAACGCGTTTGCAGCATCTACCATTTTTACCAAATCACTAATCTGTGACATCTGTACACTTGGCTTGAGATGTTGCCTCTTGTTTTGGTTGAGGAGGTGAGTGATGCCTGTCACGCCCCCTGCGCGCCGCCGTCTCTCTGGACTCTCCGGGTCCACAGCGCCGCTGATGAAGGATGCGCTGCAGCGCTCCGCGCGCTCTGGATTTTGTCTCAGTAAGTGAAGCTCAACAAATATCACAGTGAATCACTGCCTCCATCCGTCCTGTCAAAGTAAAGGTCCGAGTCGCACACCCCTCCGTGGATGCGCTAGAATTACATCATGGAAATTAATACCGACAGAGGTGGTCCTACACCCGCTGCAACGCCCGAGGCGAGATTTTATACTGCGCCCTCCTCCATCGGCGATTTCCGCCCGCCTACAAAACAAAGTGAACAGCATTGTTTATTTTGTAAGATAACATGCCACACGAATTACATGCGTAAAATAAAATAAAATAAAATAAAATAAACAAACATAAAAATTATGATTCCTGGAAAAGAAGGAAAGAAAAAAAAAACTAATACACGTTGTCTACTATGCTTTACGTCTGAATCAATGTGAACTTTCCAATTTTACGAGTAGTTAGTGCTAACTAGTTTAAATATAATTGATTTTGACTTGATTCTGTCATGTTACACATGACAGGATAACCTTTTAAGCAAGAACAATATTCCTATACTCAAATGACATAATATACGTAATTAATTGCTTTGTAATTAATACCACAGAATCATAATGAATCACTTTTTTATAAGACAAAACACAAATACATGCAAATACAAAAAAAAAAAAAAAGGTCAATAGTAATATGCTATAGTAATATTTATATTTTTATGAAAGGGGAGCCAGGAAAAGAATTTGTTTCATCCCTTTAGCAACTGTGATTTTATCTTAGTACAAACATAAGTCCTGCATTGTTCCTCCACATATATTCATATGCCAATTATCTATGCAAACACAACAACTGTCATGTTCTGTGCTCCTGCAGCCAATCTGGAGCACTGTGGCCTTGTTTTTTCTGTTTGTCTTTGTTTCAGGCGGGCATTGCCAGGCTGTGTTTGCAGAGGCAGGGATCTGGCTGCTGATTGCAGTGATCTGTATCACCCGTGGTGCCGGGTGAGGATCATATCCCTGATGAGCAGTGGCTCTATTTAATTGAACCTCAGACCTCACCCGACGTGTGATTGTAAACCTTCATCTGGCCCAGTGAGTGAGGGACAGGTGATTCAGGGCTTGATTTCATTACCTTGATCTTACTGCAAGTTCTGCATCCCAGCCCTGGCTGCCCACCTGCCCACACTCTCACCCCTCATGCCCTCTTCGAGGTGGTACCCTGTACTGGAGGATAAACTAAAGGCTACAACATTGCATTAAAGGTTTTGTGTGTGTGTGTGTGTGTGTGTATGTGTGTGTGTGTGTGTGTGTGTGTGTGTGTGTGTGTGTGTGTGTGTGTTCCAAGACTTTAATTAAATATCATTTGAGCTATTCCTCTCTGCCTCCACTTGCTAATCTGCACCTGAGCCTCAGACCTGCACTGTAACAACAACTGACACTCTTTAGCCCTTAAAGGCTGTTATAATCAAAGTGAGTTGTCCATTTGTACAAAAGCTTAATAAACTTGTCCAATGCATAGTTTCAGAGAAAACTATGCAAGGGCAAATCTGATTGATTAATTAAATCTGAAGATGTAATTAATCACTTTGTGATTAGCTACTTATCAGGCAGGATTACCATTGCAACAACACACCATCGGAAGGGTAAAACTAACGTGTCTCATGGTGTTATCCCAGCTCTTATTTACTTCAGACATTTTAATTACATCTTACTGTTTGATACAACAAAGCAAAAACAGATATTCTTAGAAGAAATTGTCGAACAGCTAAATTATGCTTTTCAGGATGTTTGCTCTACAGCTTCAGAGAATTATTGAGCATTTTTACATTGTACAATTTCTAATTGACAGAATGCAGATTTGATTTTTTTC
This sequence comes from Salarias fasciatus, assembly GCF_902148845.1. Lineage (NCBI taxonomy): Eukaryota > Metazoa > Chordata > Actinopteri > Blenniiformes > Blenniidae > Salarias > Salarias fasciatus. Next base: position 25,572,262 of record NC_043766.1, on the reverse strand, counting down.
TTTTTGTTTCATTTTATATATACCAATATAAGACAGCAAACAAGTACTCACAAAAGCAACAAAATTACATTGAGATAAGTAAAACCACGATGACAGAAAAGGAATGTAAATATAACCAGGGTTGATATAACATGACACTTTTGATATCTCATGCATACCTTATGCACAGCAATCTGCTCAATGTCCCACATATTCCCAAAATACACAGAATTATAACAAGATGATAGTAATGTGTGTTTGGTGTCAGATCATTCTGTGATCATGGCACACTTGTATTTTTCGAGACAGAATGCATTTATGGTTCCCTTGAGTAATTTCTGCACTTGGTCAATTCTGCTTTTTTATCCAGCCAGGAAATGATCAAAGGCTGCGGTCTGCAATCAAAGGTTGGAACAGTTCAGCAGGCTGGAAGCAGATTGACATGAAACTATTGGAGCTGCAGGGTGCCTGCAAGGAGCCAGTCATCACAGGCATACCGATATTTAAAGCAAACATCAAAGTTCAGTGTTGAGTCGAAGAGCTTACAATTCGACTCTTCTTTAGTTTATATCATAGTTTTAAATCCACTGTTCAAAAACCCTAACATGCATGAAAACTTCTTCTAATTTCATAAGGCACTCAGAAAAAGAAAAAAAAAATACACTATGAAAAAAGAAAGGATGAAAGGAGATACGGAAGGATAGAAACACCATGATGTCGATCAAAAGTGATCAGTATTGCAAAAAATGGGACATTATATGCAACTTTGACTGTTTAACATTTATTATAAAATCAGAAATCTTCACACACAAATGCAAAAAAACTTGAGGATTTTATCATAAAGAAATGTGTTTTATAAGCACTGAATCTTTCTGACTTCAGAGCCATGATCTTCAAATCCTCCAGTGCTGTAGAGAGCAAATCACTGAATGGGCTCAACATGTGAAAAGCACTGTGAGAATGCTTTTCGCTGCAGCATCTACAAATGTAAGTTAACCCCAGAAACCTTGAGCCTAGCCTGGGGTTCACTGTATTGAAAATGGAATGCACAAAAGAGAAACACATCTGTGGTTTAGCAAATCAAAATTCGAATATAATTTCACATACATATAGGCGAGGTCTTTTGTGCACGCTTGCATATTCTTACAAGGTTTGCATGAGCTTTCTGTGGATACTCTGAATGACAATGAAAAACTCACACTGATTTAAATATAAAGTCTTTACTGTCAAGAATCATTTGTAGAGGTTAAACCTTTTCTTTCATTCTTCTTTTGACATCTGTCTAGCTAAGTTTTTTCCTGCGTTTAAAAATCAGTCAAAATGCTTTTCCCTTCTCGCCCCTTTATCAGTCACATTTTTAACCCATTACCCATTGTGTAAATGGTCAATGGTAAATGAAATACACTTATACAGCACTTTCTACTCTGCATGAACAGAGCCCAGTGTGCTTTACACTGCATGTGTTATAGTTCTGTGACGACCCTGGGGGTCGCCATGACGCTTCGCATGCCACGGGACACGCTGGGAAGCACTGTCTGGACTTTTGGGGGTTGTTTTATGGTGGGGTTATGTGTGTTTGTGTGATTTCCATATTATATATTATTTATTATTATTTGAACGTGTTAGTTTAGTTCTTGTGTTTTAGATGTTTAGTTACGTTACGTTTATTTCATCATGTGTCGCACCTGGAGCGGATGGGATCTCCGGGGAGAGGAAATGAGGCCTGTGTGCCAGAAGCTGTGTATGTATTCCGGGTTACTTTACATAATGAAAACCCTGGATTATGGATGCGGAAGTTCTCCTGTGGTCTTTCTGCATGAAGTTGTCGCTTGTCGCTACAATAAAGCATGTGAAAATTCATACCAGTTTTAAATCACATAAAAATGATATTCATTATTATTGTCATTACTCCATAACGTAGCATTGTCACACATATCAAACTGTAGTTTTCAACATTTCACTGTATATCAGGAAAAAAATACATTGCGTTTTTACATACATACTCAGCAACATATATCGATTAGGGTTTTTTTTTTTCCAAGAAATTATCATTCTCATGTTGATGTTTTTATGTTATGAATTGGTGATATGTTAGCTTATAAAATAAAGGCAATGGTAATAATGGCAATGGTAATAATAATGCTATTTGATTTCTTCTTCAAGCATATGTAAAGTGGGCCAAACTGATAATCTAGTACTGTAAATGTTGGCTCCAAAATCTTATGAATTCAGTCAGATCATATACTTTATCTAACAAGTAGCCTATTGTTTATTTTAAAAGTTTGTTACATGGTTTTGATGAGCCAGTGTTCTTTATCAGTTTAACCAAAATTATTGCATTACTTAGTTTTCTAATGTGACTCAAAATCCAAACATATGACAGAGAAGAAGTTAAGACCACAACCCCCGCATGTTATTACCTCAGCCTGGAGGTTAAGCAATCACGTCGGTTTGTTGGTTGGTTGGTTTGTTAGCAACATTACGGAAAAAGTAATGGACGGATTGCAATAAAACTTTGTGGAAAGGTGGGCCTTGGGCTGACTTAGACTCCATTAAATTTTGGTGATGATCCGGATCACTGTCTGGATCCAGGAATTTTTTAAATGATTCTTTATCATTGAGAGATAAGGCAGTCCTTTACATAGTTGGGCAGGCCCGCCCACGGGGGGCATGCGGCATGCAGCGTGCGGCGTGCGGCATGCGGCGCGGCTTGGTGACTGATTTGACCTGTGGCGGAGGTCTGCGCTCTCTGAGTGCCAAATTCTAGTTTGCATTTAAAAAAAATGTACACTAATTAGTTTTGAATGAGACCCTGTTGAAATGCAAGGAATTATTGTTATACTTTTTTTTTTCCATAAGAAAACTGCTGCTTTTTTGACGGCCCACATATGATTAAACTTGCCAAAAAAATTGCACATGACAGAAGTGGTTAAAAATGTGTTATTTTATGGTCATTGCCCATGTGTCTAGGAAAATGGCTCTATAGCACCCCCTAAGATTTTTACACATTTTTATACATGGTTCACTCTGAGCAACACATTTCACCTACACTCAAGAAATTTTGTAGGTATGCAGGCGTTGTGCATGAAATGCGTGAGAGGAAATTCTCCGAAGGGGTAAGACCAAGAGACCTGAAAGTTCACCAGGAATTACAGCAGGCCTTCCCGATGAAAAGTTATGAAAATGTTGCTCAAGAATCAAAGAGTGTGGCCATTGCCTTCTGCTGAAAATTGATGTGTCAGCATTAAACAAGAAGTGATGGGTAACTCTGCTCTGAAACATCACATGTGGGATCAGAGTTCGGCCCTGATGAATTTCACTGACCAAGAGACAGCCTTGGTGATAGCGCCACCTAGAGGTGGACAGGACAGGACAGGAAGTGGTGCATAGTTAACCTGTACATGCTCCACTCAACCAGAAACTTTGTGTATGATCAAAGTTGGTCATCACTGCTTCCATAGGTCCCAGTACACTGTCAGTGGTAGCGCCATCTGGGGGAACGGCTTCAAATAGCTGACCAGCAAGAATACGGACCGTCTAATGCTGCTTGCAGCTTTAATTTTCATGTGATTCACAATTCATGCTTAAAGCGAACAGTATATTACATGTTTTTGCTTGTCTGTTTTTATTAAAAAAATAAACTGATTTAGTAGGGGTGTTACAGTATTATGAAGACAAGCCACAGAGCAGAACTTTGTAAAATTTAAGATATAAATTGACTCACAAAATATGTAGGGAACAACTTTTAAGAAATTCAAACCGATGAAAACAGATTGCCAGATTTATTTCAATTCAATATTATTGAAAGTATTATTTTTCAATTTATTGGTTTATTCATAACTTTCGAACAATATGCATGCATACCTTTATTTAGTGTCATTTTGAGTCACTTTCCCTAAATTGCTCTGTAGGTGCTACACACATCACATGCATTGTTGAGCAATTGCAACAACAATGACACAGATGAGATGCCATCAGCAGCAATGAGCACAGATAAAATCTGAAGCACTGAGAAAGGCTAATTAAGTCATCAGACCTGAAAATGGATGTGAGATTTCCACAAGCGTAAAAATAAATATGACTGAAACTGAGATGAATGGGTTGAGTCTGATGACAGTTTGTCAGGGAAAAAAAGCTCTCTGATAAATGAGATAACCGTAATTATTCGTAATGAGTAAAATGAGTAGACATCTGGGTAAATAAACATGGATGGGATTTTAGGAATCCCAGCCTGTTGTGTGTCATTATGTTATAATTCAGTCTGCTATATATCCTCAAGACAGTGAGAACAGATTGCTACAGTAAGGTTGTGCCAGTAGATCCCAAACCACTGAGGGTACAGATGAGCCCCAGTTATTTTTAGAAACCAGTCT
>NC_043766.1:25542910-25562910 GCF_902148845.1 Salarias fasciatus | reverse complement strand
GTGATGGTCGGAGGTAGGGCTGAACGATATATCGTTATCGTATCGATATCGCAATATGAACATTCAGGACATTAGTTTCTCAAAATCAACGATATCAAGATTTCCCCTGCTTGCCCTGCGTGTAAGCTTGCCCATGCACAGGTAAGGCCAGCCAACCACAAACCTTGTTTACTGGTTGACAGTTGATGGCAGAGGGCGGTTGCAGAATCTGCACAAACGAGTTTAGTGGTAGTGGCAGTGAGTTCTCATAAATAAAACTGCATTTTTTTACATCCTTTTGTATTATGATGTGTTTATTTTTCTGAAAAATGCTAAACTTTCACTGAATCCATTGTATATAACGTATCGATATCGAGATATCTGGCATGGATATTGAGATATGAAATTTTGCCCATATCGTTCAGCCCTACTCGGAGGGGCCGATGGCGCAGATTGGCAGCCTCGCTTCCGTCAGTCTGCCCCAGGGCAGCTGTGGCTACAGTAGTAGCTTGCAATGTAAAGCGTCTTTGCGTGTCCAGAAACGCGCTATATAAAACCAATGCATTATTATTAAAATGTAGTTACAGTAGTTACATTTGGCCATCATTACACAAAGGCATTAGCATTTAGCTGTCACAAAAGTGAAATGTTGAATATTATTACCTGCATATGCCTGCTACAATGTGGACCGAAGACCGCTCTTGCCAGCTGTTGGCTTTCGCACCACCACATCACTCACAGGTTCTGGATGAATTCCCTGAAACCAATGGTGAAATATATTCATTTTTGCAGAGAGTTGTAGTAATACACAGTCTGTTTGTGTGTGTTGTCTTTTTTATTAATTTCAGGACAAACAAAAAAGACAACATACGGTAAACACAAGCACTTAATGAAAACAGAGTAAATAAACTACCTTATTAAACACCCACCTGAGTTCTTGCTCTACGCCATTGCTGTAGATTGCTTGTGCAGGCCAGAGATGGAGGGACAGTCTGCAGGCCATACTGTGTATAATGCGCTGTCTGATGAAGTAGGGCCACAGCGTGGTTGCAAAATCCTTTTCCTGGCGCACAGCTACAGGAAAACGCCATCAGACATCCACTGTCAACAGCAAGCGTCATCTGTATAGAAATGGATAAGAATGATGAACATGACATCACAGAATTACATCACTGTCAGTGGTAAGAGATGGTAACAGCTTATAGCAAAGGGATTTTGCAGTGCACCCACCACCACCCTTTTTTTTCCAAAATAACTAACTTTTACAATATATTTTCACACACACACACAGACACGACTTTATTCAGTACAATAGAAATACACCGCACAAAGCTGGTTTGGTTGAGTGGGGATGCACTCTTCTGGCCACAGATCTATTATAGAAACAGATAACATAGCAGTAGAGACTTATAACCTATGGAATGAATTGAAATAAAAGGACAAAGAAAAAGAACGGAGTCGAGGCTCCTGTATAAGAAAAGGCTAGGATGAACAGCACGTCAGCAGAGAGAGCTGCAGCAGCAGCTGCAACGGCAGGGCATTTATGCTCTCTGTGGTCAAACCTCTAGTTTATGAGGCTCCTCGCTTTTCCTCTGTGACCAGTCGCACCTTGCTCTCACTGACACCTGGCCATTTAATGCATTTGATACTATGATGACGATAAGACACGCACAAAACACATTAGCTGAGAGCTAACGCTGTTAGCTGTTGGGCTAATCAATGATAGCATTCGTCTAATATCATATCTGAAAGACGTTCACTTAAACAGCCATAAAGAGAGCGAACGGTTGTCGTCATGCTGCAAATGAAACTTAAGTGTTTGGATTCGGTTATCAGGATCTACACATGAAAAAGTATGCCTAAATACAGTCACTAGGGTTCAGCAGCACTTAGGCTAACATGCTAACTCTCTACTTACCTTCGTGTTTTTCTATGAAGTTTTCGTGGAAATACTTGTATCCTTTCTTCATCTTTGACTTTTTTGTCACTGACTTCTCTTCTACTGTCCTTTCCACATCAGCGAAGGAAATGCTGGGGAAATGTTGGAGACATGTACTTAAAACGCGATCCATCTCAGAGAAAATGAATGGACTTGGCACTGGACCGGAAGAAAAGTTACCCACTGATTGCGTATTTCCGGTTTTTTGAAAAAGGCCCATTCATGTACAGTAGGTATTGACAATGAGCAATTAGCTCATTGCTTGACACAACTGGGTTTTTGTGCATTCTTACTTGAGGTTCTGAAGTTTTCTATAAGTACAATAGGAGACAGAGCCTTTTAGTTATAGGGCTCCTCTCATTTTGAACCAGCGCTTACAGGTGCTAATCAAAATTAAAGCCGCAAGCGGCATTGGTCGGGACCGAGCCTCCCCACCAGCCCGCGACTGAGACGTCCTCGTACCTTGCTGAAAGACGTCCAGGTCATAGGGACTATTGCTACTCTGTAATCATCCATTTTCATGATTTTACCTCATTTTCTGTTGTAAAAGGAATTTTGGGCTTTTATTTTTGAAAGGTAGTACATGCTGTCATTAACACTGGTGAACCCAAAATTGTTCATGTGTCTCGTTTTAAATGTCATTTTTCGCAAAATTTTGACTTTTATTTTGAAAGGGTTTGAGGCTCTTATTTGTGACAGTCTGACAGTCAATTCTTCTGCACTCCAGCAACCTTTTAAACCTCGATGAGAGGTTTGAACTTTCTACGATATTCCTGCGGGCCGTGGTGACCATCTTAGCTTTTCTAGGTGGCAATAGAGAGCAGATGGGGTTAATTTTTCTATTTTTTTTAATTTTTCACCAGTCCAGATGTGCGTGCCAAATTTGATGAGTTTTCGTGCATATTTAGGGGGTCAAATTTGAGTTTGTTTCTGTGACGGAATAATAACTAGCATATAGCTATTGGCATCTGTCATCCGTTAGCGTTGTTCTTTTTAGCACTGTTAGCAGCTGCCATCCTTTAAAATGAAGATGTTAGCATCTCATCTATTAGCATGTAGCTGTTAGAATCAATCTTCTATTCATTTCCATGGAAATGTTAGTATCCCATCTACTAGCATGTAGCTGTTAGCATCTCACATGCACTAACATGGAGTTGTTAGCTTCTCCCATCTCCTTTTAAGAGTTACTGAATGAAGGCACTGAGAGTCAGAGTCTGATTGACGGCTGCTGTCAGCTGTGTAACTGCACTGCATGTCCATATATGGTCATGTCAGTTAGAGTGTGAGAGAGGAGAAAATAAAAGTTTCTGTTTGGGAAACGACTGCTCCTTGTTCCATTCATGTTTGGCAAAACTGAACAAAAAAATTTCACGTTTGAAAGGAAATTTCGTTGTCTTTCAGTTGGTGAGGCTTTCAGAGCAGTCAGACTTTTAGTTTGGACCATAGAGGCCTCAGTTTGTGGAAAGTGTGAGATTTTCCCCCATCTGGCACCATTATAACTGAGAGCAAAAAAATGCAGAGTGCACACCTTTTCATTCTCGCGAAAACTGCCATGTATCAAGATATTTCCCCCACTTATGTTACATCATCTTGTTCGGGAGGACCTGGTGACGCTTTACGTGTGCTTGGTTTGTTGATAGGAGTCACGTTTTAGCCACATTCAATGCTTGTTTGAGGAGCTGAAAAAAGGTGACTTTTTTCCTTTTTCCCTCATTATAACAGATGAGGGCAGGAGCAAGGCAGGTTTCAGAGTTCCAACTTAGAGGGCCAACTTTTTTCGTGAGAAGTGATTTTCAGCAAAATTTTACTTAGAAAGGGAAATTGCGGACTTCCTGTTGGATTTAGGTCTGGGGTGTCAGCGCGTGAATTTTAAGTCTCGATGAGACGAACACGTGAAAGTTGGTGTGATCTCTCTACGAAATTCCTGTGGGGCGCAGCGATCATTTTAGTGTGTCTAGGTGGCGCTAGAGAGCAGATGGGGTCAGTTTTTCCATTTTATCAAATGTTTTGCCGGTCATGATTTGCGTGCCAAATTTGGTGAGTTTTCGTGCATGTTTAGGGGGTCAAATTTGGGTTTGTCTCTGCGTCAGAATAATAATAACCATGAAAAAAAAAAAAACAACAACAACGAAAAACAATAGAAACCTTGCCCTCCGGGCATGGTGGCCTCTGGGCTCGGTCCCTAAAAATTAGAATATCAAGAAAAAGTTGATTTACATGAGTAATACAATTCAAAAGGTGAAACTTGTCTAATGTATACATTCATTCCACACAGACTGATATATTTCAAGTGCTTATTTATTTTATTTTTGATTATTAGAACTGAAAACTAACTACCCCCCCCCCCCCCCACCCCCCACCCCCCCACCCCCCCCCCCACCCCCCCCCCCCCCCCCCACACACACACACACAATTCACTATCCCAGAAAATTAGAATATTCTAAAAAGGGTCAGTATTGAAGACACTCAATCAGCCTAATAACTCAAAACACCTGCAATGGCCTTTAAATGGTCAGTCTAGTTCTGTAGATTCTGGCAAAAAGAGAGAAGACCGTGCTGGAGGAGACGCACCGGCAGTCCGGCTGAGATTCATGGCGCTAACGATGCTAACAGGCTAACCTTGCCAGTTACCGGGACAGAAAGCTCAAACCAGGTGAAAGAGTGAAACCAGACACAAGCATCGCTTCACCCCGACTCACTCTCACCAATTTCTGGTCATAAACTTGTGATCAGCTGCTCGAAGCCGGAAGTTTTTGGAGCTAAATGCTAACTCTGCCGGATAATATGGCGGAGGGTGCAGCAGCATGCACTTCTGCTGCTCTTGCCCGGTCAAGGCAAAAACCTGAAATCCACAGGACTGTGGACGGGAAAATAATTGTGGAGGATGAACTCTAAAAAATTTCTTGCTGTGAAATCTAGAACTCTGAGCCAGGATGAAATTGTCCTTCTGGCAGCAAACGCATTTGAGACTGAACAGCTTGAGGCCTCTAAGAATGTTCTGTTTGAGCTATGCCCAACAAAGCAACGCAATGTGTCGCACAAAGGCGCGCAAAAGGACTTAAAAAATATCAAGAGCTGTCTGAAGGTTCTGAATGAATGTGGGGAGGATGTTCCACATTTTGTGTCACACTACTTGGATGATTTGCCTCCAGTGAGTTTTACTACCCTGGATGTTTGTGGGTTACTCAAGAGAATGGAGCAACTACAGGCTGATATCGGAGCTATGAGAAAAGCGTTACGTGTCCAAGTGGATATATGTCATGATCTCCGTGTGATTTCAACCGATGTAAACCAACGGTGTCATGCCTGGAGAAGGCCGTGGAAGTGGAACGGAATGTGGCGCAGGGCGCGCACGGAGAGCAGAGGGAGGAGTACAGCGACACGTTGGACGCGGCACCTCTGACAACAGCTCCGGCGCGTGGCGGGAGAGGCGACGAGGAAGGAGCGCTTGCATCGAGCAGCAGCGGTGAGCAAAATCCAGCCGAGAAGGTTCTGCAAGTGCCTGGATCTCCATTAGCTCCTGGACCCCCGAATCGGAGCACGGTTGCAAAAAGATCAAAACGACAACCTGAGTCTAAAATGGGAGCACGCACGACTCCTGAGGTGAAGAATCCAAAAGGCCTGGCGATTGTTGGGATGGGAGCAGCAAGCCACATAAAGACAGTGACCACAAAGCTGGTGAGTGTTTTTGCCTCAAAATTTTCACCTGACCTGGATGAACTCACACAAACTGACTATCTTAAAGCTCAGTTGTGCCTTAAGGTAGAGTGTCAAAAGATTGTCACTGTTAACAGTAGATTCGCCTCATTTAAAGTTACGGCGGAATGCAGAGATGTAATGGAAATCTACAACCCTGACATCTGGCCTGTGGGTGCCTATGTACAGCATTTCTATGAACCACGTAACAAGGCTCGCATCACTGGCTCAGATAGTGCTGCTTTAGGTGGGCAGGGTGGGGCTTTATCAGCCGATGGCTCCAAGGCTTCATAATATAAAGCTATGAATTTGAAAATACTGTCGTACAACTGTCGTGGCCTCCGTTTGGGACAGAATATCGAAGATGGAGCACATTGTGTTGTTGTAGACCAACTGCTAGAACAATGCGATGTGTTGTGTTTACAAGAGACGTTTTTGACGAAACAGGAGTTTGTGGGGTACATGCTCTGTACATGCTCACTTCCATGGGGCTGGTGAGTCTCGTGTGGATAGTGGTGATGGTATAATACGTGGCCGTGTTCCTGGCGGAGTTGCTATCCTGTGGAATAAAAACCTTGACTCTTGTGTCAATGTAATCAGACTTGAGAGTGATTGGTGCATAGCAATACAACTGATGGAGGAAGGTAGGGAACTTTTCGTCCTAAACGTTTATACTCCATACTCCAGGCTTCTGTAGAATGGATCCTTGCAGGTAGACCCAGATTTGGGCCTGTTTTTGAACAATGAAGGATTACAAATGCACAGTGTAAGTATGCAGTACGCTATATTTCTAGAAATGAAAGAACAATGAGAGCTAACTCTCTAGCCAGGAGGCTAACATCTAATAATTCACATGACTTTTGGAAAGAAGTCAAAACCTTGAGTGCAGGTAAAACATCTCTACCCTCTGTAATCGACGGTGTCTCTGGCACTGCTAATATCTTAGAACTATGGAAAAATCATTACAGCAGATTTGTCTGTCAGATTTACTGTGTCCCGAGTAAATGTGATTCTATTAATTATGTTGACGATGTTGATTTGGTTATGACACATGATGTTGCTGAAGCAATAACAAATTTATCAATTAACAAAACGGCTGGTTCAGATGGTATCTCAGCTCAACATCTAAATTTAGCAAGCGTGAGACTTGCCCCACTGTTGTCTCTCTGTTTTACTGCTTTTCTTGTGCATGGATTCTTACCTGATCCCATGGTAAATGTCCTGTTGGTTCCAGTTATTAAGAACAAAACTGGTAAAATTGGTTGTTCAGACAATTATAGGCCCATAGCCCTGGCTAGTGTAATGTCCAAAATCATTGAGAGTATCCTGTTGGGCAGGCTTGATAAGTTCATCAGAACCACAGACAATCAGTTTGGCTTTAAGGCCAACCTAGGAACATGTGTATATATGCACTTAAAGAAAATATTTTTAAGCATAGAAAGCAAAACTCTTCAGTCTTTGTTTGCTTCTTAGATGCATCCAAAGCTTTTGACAGGGTAAATCACAAAAAGCTGTTTATGAAATTACGTGCAAAAGGTGTACCCAGCTATATAGTGCGCTTGCTGGCATACTGGTACGAGCAACAAGCAGTCCAAGTAAAATGGGGAAACAATCTGTCTACCCCCTTCAATGTTAGCAATGGTGTCAGACAGGGAGGAATTCTGTCCCCAGTGCTATTCAATTTGTATTTCGATGAATTGTCAACTAAACTAAGAGCTTGCAATACTGGCTGTGTTAATGGAAACATTGTTATGAATCATTTAATGTATGCAGACGATACAGTATTATTTTGTCCGAGTACAGCTGGTCTACATCAGCTACTCAACATATGTTCTGCCTATGGCCTGGTACATGATATCAAATTTAATACTGCCAAGAGTGTGGTTATGATTTGTAAAACTAAGGAGGACAAGTCTATGCTGTTTCCTGAATTTCATCTGTCTCATAATGTTTTGACTCTTGTTGATAAATTCAAGTACCTTGGGCACATCATCACTGAGGATTTGTCAGATGATGAGGACATTTACAGACAATGCTATATGCTCAGGCTAATACTCTCGCAAGGAGGTTTAGCTTGTGCACTGAAAATGTAAAATTAACCTTGTTCAAGGCCTACTGTACCCCATTATACACGGCTCACCATTGGACTAAATATAAGAAAGCCAGCCTGCGCAAGCTGCAGGTGGCCTATAATGATGCCCTGCGTGTGCTTTTGAGAAAGCCGAGATGGACTAGTGCCACAGAAATGTTTGTCAATGCTAGAGTTAACACTTTACAGGCACTTTTACGAACTCTGATGTATAATTTTGTTTGTAGACTCAGCAGGTCTGAGAATGAAATGATTGTCTTACAAATGTCACATTGAGCGTTACACGTTTTCAGTCTGATTTTTGGAGACACTGGTATGCATGTCTTTTTAACATGACAATTTAATTGTCGGGTTTTTTTTCCTTCTTTTGTTTACATTGTTTGTCTGTTGTTTCTTTTTAATGGACTGAGCGTCTGGAATAAAGATGAATTGAATTGAATTGTAGGCGACACAATCATGGGGAAGGCTGCTGACCTGCCAGTTGTCCAAAAGACCATCATTGACACGTTACGCAAGGAGGGCAAGACAATAAAGGTAATTGCAAAAGAAGCTGGCTGTTCACAGAGCTCTGTGTCCAAACACATTCGAGAGGCAAAGGGAAGTAAAAGATGTGGTAGAAAAAAATGTACAAGCACTAGGGACAACCGCACCCTGGAGAGGATTGTGATACAAAACCCATTGAAAAATGTGGGGGAGGTTCACAAAGAGTGGACTGCAGCTGGAGTCAGAGCTTCAGGATCCACTACGCACAGACATATGCGAGACATGGGTTTCAGCTGTTGCATTCCTTGTTTCAAGCCACTCTTGACCAAAAAACAGCGTCAGAAGTATCCCGTTTGGGCTAAAGACAAGAAGGACTGGACTGCTGCTAACTGGTCCAAAGTCATGTTCTCTGATGAAAGCAAATTTTGCATTTCCTTTGGAAACCAGGTCCCAGAGTCTGGAGGAAACAAGGGGAGTCACAGAATCCATGTTGCTTGAGGTCTAGTGTCAAATTTACACAGTCAGTCATGGTTTGGGATGCCATGTCATCTGCTGGTGTTGGTCCTTCGTGTTTCCTGACGTCCAAGGTCAACGCAGCCATCTACCAGGAAGTTTTAGAGCACTTCATGCTTCCTGCTGCTGAACCGTTTTATGGAGATGCAGATTTCATTTCAAACAGGACTTGACACCTGCACATAGTGCCAAAGCTATCAGTACCTGGTTTAAGGACCATGGTATTAATGACTGGTCAGCAAACTCGTCTGACCTTAACCCCATAGAAAATCTATGGGGTACTGTGAAGAGAAAGATGCAATACACCAGACCCAGCAATGCAGAAGAGCTGAGGGCCACTATCAGAGCAACCTGGGCTCTCATAACACCTGAGCAGTGTCACACACTGATCGACTCCATGCCACGTCACATTGCTGCAGTCATTCAGGCAAAAGGAGCCCCAACTAAGTACTGAGTGCTGTACATGTACATACATTTCATGTTTATATTTTTCAGTTGGCCAGCATTTCTAAAACTCCTTTTTTTGTATAGTCTTAAGTATATTTCTAATTTTCTGAGACAGTGAATTTGGGTTCTTTATTAGTTTTCCATTCTAATCACCCAAAATAAAATAAACACTTGAAATATATCAGTTTGTGTGGAATAAATGTATACATTAAACAAGTTTCACTTTTTGAATGGTATTACTGAAATAAATCAACTTTTTCGTGATATTCAAATTTTCTTCTAGTGAAGTTGCTAGAGTTTAAGACTTTTGGAAGACCTACACTGAATTTTTTTCCTTTCTCACTCGCCATATATTCACTGTTACATTTCACATTTGTTTCTCCCCTCTATAGCGCTCTCGCTCTCTCTCTCTCCCTCCCTCTTTCTCTCTCTCTCTCCATTTCCATTTCCCCCATGGAATTAAAATGTGTCTCAGATGATCCAAGCTCAAATGACGAGCCCTACCAACATGTGTGAACAGGTACTAATACATATTCAAGCAAACCACTTCGGAGGTGCTCTGGTCCACTTATGATTGCATGTTTGGTAGTGGGAACAATGTGCATCTTGAATGAGACATCGCTGGAAAACAGCTGGAAGCCATTAACTGCTGCTGGCTGGTTTAATTTCATATCATTCAGTGATTGGTGGAATCGCTAAAACCCACCTCCTTAGGGCGACTTTTCAGTCACTCCAAGCTGTTTTTCTGCTCTTTCATTGCAGATATTTTTTAGGAAATGAAGCACATACATTGTTATTTAATTGTCGTTTAGTATTAGAGTTTAATTTGTCTTGATTCTGAGTTGCAGGAGGGCGGTGCCAAATGTCATCAATCGCTCAGCCAAGTGAAGTGAAGGGGTTACTGGAGTCCAGTGTGAAGCAGTTCGCCTGGTGCGCGTGATACGGACAAGTGGAAACACGATTGCATCTGACCTCCTTTGAGGTCTAAAATGTGCGCTAGATGTCTCTCTATGACATTTGATGACACAGTCTTAAATGATAATAGTGTCTTTATTATCACAATCATTTATTTAGAATTTCAAAAAAGTATTTATTCTTTTTCTGATTGGGGGGAACCTTTGTTACAGCAAGTTTTTAATTATTTAACCATAAAACATTCTTGATAATCTGTGAAAAAAATCGATCACTTCGTCTTCTTGCCTTTTGGCCTTTTGGTCTTCACCCGGGTGTTGGAGGCTTCATCCTGTGAAACAACAGTAGAGGGTAAGATTACAGAAGAAACAGACTAATGATTATGCTATATTAGCGCTCCATGTAATGGTACCAATGTTTTTCCCAGTGCTGCTTCAAGGCTCATAAGAGTCTCTTCGCTAACTCCTGCTGTGTGTGCAATGGTGCAAATTACAATGCATTGATTGGCACAAACTATACTGTTTTATACTGATGTCTTCCAAACATCACGTCAAGCTAAGCACTGCATTCCTAAGTACTCTCATTAAGCACCCCCCCTCCACTAATTACTGCACCGACAATTGGTGACAGTTCTATGAGACACAGCAGAGTAGCAAATGCTTTTTTTTTCTAAATGTGACATTTTCTAATATTCATGCACTTTTTCACAACTCATTATGCTCTCCAATCCCTTAGCCTCTTTTGTTTTAACACCTTATAAGAATTCAAAATATTTCCTATAATGAGTTGGTTTTCCTTGGAGTTTTACTTAAAGAACAACTAACCCCCAAATCACTTTTTGTTTGTTGATAAACTGTATAAATACATGTCTTATATTGTTGTCTACGCGTTTCTGACATTACTTTTACAATTTAGTGCAAACTTGTTTAAAATCCTATTTTTGTGACAAAAACCGTCTCAGTACCGCCCCAAATGGTTTAACTGCATTTACTACATTTGAATTTCGCAGTTGACTGGATGACGGCATCCAACGCACGCTTCGCCCACGCTCCTGCATCCATCGTACGTCATCGAGTACAGCCCTATATAAGCAGATGCCTCCCATTCGGCCCTGCAGAGCGTCAGCCGCCTCGGCTGCAGTAGCACCGGCTTCGGTCAGCGCTTGAGCCATGGGCTCAAACTGATGCGGCTCTGGGCCCTGCGCTGCCGAGTTATCCCCTGCATCAGGGGAAGGTGGAGGAGAAAAGTCCTCCACCTCGAACGAGCTGTTGCTAGCACTAGCACTGTGGTTGCTGCCACTTTCCATTTTCAAAAATAACGGATACGTCAATCATGTCTGTCAGCGTGCGCTGTCACAACAACTCAGATCTGTATACATGAACACTAAATAAAATGATCCACGTTTAATCCCTGTATACGTGGGCCGAAGCTGAAGTGGATTATACAGCATCTATGACATGCTTTTTCTAACTTTTCAGGCTCTGGTCTTTCACTCATTCAGCGCCTACCAGTGTGTTTTTATCTGCTTGACATTCGCTAAAACAGTCATTCAAACATGAGGGAGTGCATTTGTAGAAGAAAAGAATCCGCCCATATAACACAAATTGCTGTCTTCCACTGTTTATATCAAGCAGATTATCAGTCAGGGCAGACTATCTCATACAATCCAATCCCAACTTTAATCCAACCTGAGTGAATCGGATCCACTTAGGTGTCTATATGAGACTTTTACAATCTGAATGACGTCACAATCTGATTAAAAGGAGGATTTTTGGACCCATGTGAACGGGGCTAGTAACTGCTTGTACTCCTCAGGTGTACAGTTGTTGCTTTGGCTCACTTTCATTACTATTGTTCATTTTCCTTCTTTGTGCCATTCTGGTATTCAAATGGAGATTTTTGCATTCACGTGAAGGGAATGGCACTCTCCTCTCTGTTCCATTGTCAGCTGTTGTCTACTATTGCATTGCAGGCCATTGTCTTGTTTTCACTCCACTGTACAATCACTGGGGCAGGGATTGGTAACTTCTGCAAACACTGTGGTTTACAGAATCAAAAATAAGGGAAAATTGCAGAAGCTGACCTGAAGCTTTCTTGAGTGGACAGCAGGAAGTTTTGGCTTCTCATGAGAAAGACTTCCTCACATATGAAAATGAAATTTGGTGTACAATGAGGCTCAATCTTGACTATTTCTGGCTCAGACTACCAGGACTGAAAAAATATTTACAACTCTGCTTTGCATGTCTGTAAGATGGTAGGAGACAGACAAATGAAAGAAACAAGAAACTGTGCTTTTGTAACCCTGCTTTCTCAATGAAATATTATTATAATACCCTCAATAATTTAAGATCCAAGGCTGCACAAATCACAGCAATACTGATAGCATATGCAATGCTATTATTATTGCAATTACCTGCAAAATTCAACAAAGCTCACAGAACAACACAGCAAGCAAAGCCACTGAATTGTACATAAATCTTTCCTTCTTTATTTTGCTGTTTTTCATGTTTTCCATTCCTTCATGTGTCCTGATGTTGTCATTCTTGCTGTGATGTGCATTCCCTCTGTGCCTCATGTTTGTCTAAACATTTGTCTCCTTTTGAATTTGGTCAGGACTGTAGCTTTTGTTTCAGTTTTGTGAAAGAAATTCAGGATGTCATATTTCTAATGTAATTAAACAACCTGCTTTCAGTTGAATCTGAGTAAATCACCATGTACAAATACAGATGTTGCTGGCTTTCCTCCATCCACTGAAGTGCATGTTCTCCCCCTTTATTGTCCCCCCGGCTCCAAATTCGGGGATGACCTTACCACCTTTCACAGAAAAGCTAAAAGCACTTCTCTAGTATATGGTGTTATCCATTCAGGTGAATAAATCTAACTTTGATGATCAGTTCTCATTGCATAGAGCTGTGAATCCCAAACTATGGTATGTGTACCACTAGAGGGGCAAATCATAAATGTATATTATTAAAAACGGAACTATTTGAAAATATATTATATGACATTTCTATCTAAAATAAGTCTGTAAGTGGAAAGTCTATCATTAATAGGGTAAGGCAGCCAGAATGGTGATATTTGGAGAGATTTTTTTTTTTCTCAGAAGTTACACACTGTGAAAAGTTTGATAAACATTGTGATGATATTGGCAAAAACCTTGAAAGGTCAGGCCCAACCTCTGGAGCCACTCTGAAGGGAGTCACGGACTCTGTGTTGGAAACTAACGGAAAAGGAAAGATTCAGAATGAAAGCATTTTTCCAACAGAGGTGGGTTGAAACATTTCAAGGTTTCTACAGAAGAAACATCAAATCACAACATTAATGCTGTATGATTGAACTGTAAGTAAAACTAACATCAATAATTTCCAATTATCATCAAATCTTAGAATGCAAGTTACAATTGCTTTGAGGAAAAATCTGTCATTTTAGAATTTTAATCTGTTGTTTTCTTTATCATCTCATCAATGCTTCAGAAAGCCTTTATCCCCATTCCTTCTATTTTATGAAAATAATAAGTGGTCCTGGATAATTGCTTTATTTGAACTTCCGCTGACCTCAGTCAAGAAAAACTGCCTATTTGTAATATTTTATCTTTTTTTCTCATGCTCTTTTCGAAAGCATTCCTTCTCCAAAGGGAGTTAAATTCTCACAGCTATTAGAGTGATGTGTGTTTGGTGTCCAGGTGGCGCTAAGAGAGGGGATGAACTGCAGAGCTCATTTGTACAGCGTTTTGAAATACGATACCTTTAGGAGTAGGTTTGCAGTACCTTTAATCTACTTGAGGCTGCTGCACAAAGGTCAATCATATTATTGGAGAGATAACTTTTTGCAGAAAACAAAGACAACTTCAAAGCAGGCTGGACATAACTTCAGTCTGGTGAAAGTGTGTTTCATCTTCAAAACATGTGGCAACAACACACTACAAATGAAACCGCATCTTTAATGTGGAGGCTACTGAAGAGTTCCTGTAGAGGCACATCTCATGCTGGGGAAACACAGCATATTTACAACACATTGATTTCTCACTGTAACTATAAATACAGTAGAGTGACAGTGCAACTGTATGGCTCAATTTCCAGTCATTGCACCTGTCTTAACATGAGAAACACTTGGGAGTTGGTCTATTATATTCCATGATTCCCACTGGCTTTATGACACATAAGTTGTCCGAAAACTTATATTTGATTGATGACATGTCAGCAGAAGAAGACAGAGTGTTTATGTAAAAGGCCCAGAGAGCATCTCACCGTAGAGCCAACGTATCCCTCCTCCACCAGGATGTTTCTGGCACAGTTGTTGATGTGTTTGAAGCGGTCAGGACCCAACAAAATACCTCCATACCAACGGGAGACCACCACCATGACATTACGCACATCCAGAATCTGTGGTGAGAGACAAACAAGTGGTGAAAAAGAAGTGAGTGTGAATTTGAACAGCAGGACATTGGTCCAAACAACAAATAAAGCCATAAATACATTGTGATGCTCCATCATAATGCTTTTAACTACTGTTTTCATTCTATAATATATTTGGTGGATTAATCTTTTATGTCAATAATGTCATTTAAAAAAATGCAATGGAGAAATTATAGTATGTGTCTCATTTTAATTATAACATTAGGAAATGAAACAATATACCAGCAAGACAGAATGGAACAATTAGCAGCTGTTCTCAGTCAAGTTAAACAGCCAGCCACGATGAGAGTAAATCCAAATGCTGTGATTTAGCTACCTTTCCTTTTGGAAGTCCAATATTTAGTGACACTCATCATTCTGATTTTTTGTTTCATTGCCTCATCTCTCTCTCTCTCTCTCTCTCTCTCTCTCTCTCTCTCTCTCTCTCTCTCTCTCTCTCTCTCTCTCCCTCCCTCTCCCTCCCTCTCCCTCCCTCCCAGTAATAATATTAGAGCTAGAATTAAATGTTGAAACCTTTTATTTTGATTTTGATTCCAAAACATATCTGAAATTAAAAAAAAAGTGAAAAATTTACACTTGTTAAGAAAGCTACAAAAAAAAAAAAAAAAAACCCTCTATGATTGTCAACAGGGGGTCCACAGACCCCAAATATTTGCCTGTTCTCTAAAGCATATCAGGCTCTTTATTGAGCAGAGCAGAGCTGAAAAAATGCCCATTGCCTTTACTCTGACTGCTGTTTGTGAGAATCTGCGTGCCCAACAGCGTTTGGCTTCACTGTGAAATTCTAGTTTACCAGGAGGAAAAGTTGAGAAGCACGGTCGGTTCTACATGCTGCATACTTTAAATACACTGTTGCGGCGCTACTCTTACTCTCAAGGTGGTGATTAGGACAAAGTTAGTTTTGTAACGACGTTACATAAGGCGAAAATTCCTACCAAGCAATTAAAAAAACAGAAATAAGTCAATGCAAGCTCAGACAACGTAAAATTGTTGCTCTGATCAATATTTTACAATGCAAAAGGAATAAACGATTGTGTTTAAAGGTCATGCCTCGCTGACGAACAAACTCATAATTAGAACTCCTCTCTGCAGCTGTCCTTCAGCCTCCAGAAGATCTTCATAAAAGCATTTCCCAGTGCAGCAGAGCAGTTTGTTTCAGAGCAACAATAATTCGACATTAGCTCGCCAGTATTTTGAGAGCGAAACCATCTTTCATTCTCTGCGAGTTCATCACAAAGCACAATCGCGTTAACTGAGGCTTCATTAGATTTTGTATATTCATGGGCAGTCGATACTTGCCACAGGTTACTTGTCTTCATCTAAGCTCTCCGGCACAGACAATTAAACAATTGCAACACACTCTCAACCTCACACAACTACAGAAACCACTTCATGCAACACAACAGATGAATAATAAGGTAGAATTTCGATTGCAGGTTATCCACGCGTGTGTGTGTGTCCGTGTGTGTTGTCCGAGATCAACACAACATTGCTGATCTCTCTACCATCCTGTAGACCTTCCCGTTCATTCTGGCTGGTATCTTTCTATCAAAGCTAATTCCTGGCAGTCACCTCCATCCAGCACACTGCAGTTTATCCTTTCATGTCTTCTGAGAGCAAACAGTATGGCAAAATTATAAATTAAAATAAAATTAAAGACATAAGGGTGGGGGGAGGCAATCTCCAACTCTGAAAGTGTGTGCCTTATCTGTGCAACAACCTTATTACAGGCCACAGATGTCTGTCAGATACAATCACCACACTGCTGGTAAGATTCACCTTCAGATGTGACTTGTGTCACACTTTATAATGATGGCAGCGTCACAACTCTAGTGCCCCGTTTACTTCACCAAACCAATATAAAGCAGAATACCGGTAATTGCTGTGTGGGGAACAGAATGACTTCCCGCCACCGGATGAGAGCTGTTAAGTTAAGAGAAACTACTCATCTTCACTGACCAGAATTATTACATTTCCGGAGGAAAACATAGCATTTACTATTTGCAAAACATGTTTGTTTTTTTTTCTGAATAGTGGGAAAACATTCAAGTTTTAACGAGACAAACTATGGAATAAATCTGTGATCATGCAGCGGGGAACCTGCATAGTTGAAAGTGCAATTTCTCCCTTTATAGCATATAAATAAAGAGGAAATATGGCTTATTATATTTAACAGGCTGTTCATCAACCAATAGAAGAAGGATACGAAGTTTAAGAACATATTTTCTTCATACCACAATCATGCACATTGGTTGCAAGTTAGTATGCTTTTTTTTTAACACCAACTATAACTGTGACTATACAGCTATTTCACTAAAATGGGCAGAGAGAGTGTCACCATTCAAGTATATGAGTACGTGCAAGAATATCAGATTATTTTGCTTTCGTATCTTCATTAGTACTAGTGCCAAGTTTAATGTCAGACTTACTTTGGGTGCTCTCCAAAAATACTCACTGTGGTAAACTACAAATTCAACAATACCTGACAGAAGAAACCTTTTCCTCATTCACTACATGATAAAGAATTGTTTGTATTTGAAAGTACTACACTTACCCATTTTGCTTCTACTTCACAAATAGTGAGTCTAATATAACAAATACAACTCTGATATCAATATTAGTCCATGCCAAATATGTCCCATAACCTCAATCAAACACAATACAGTTGAGCTAGAATACTACTTCTACATCATTTTATGTTTTTACTGTATTACTGGTTACAAATTTTAAATCAGAGGGGGCGTGTGAGACAGACAGTTTGTTTCTGCCACCCTCAAAAGTCACATTCATCATTAGGAAGGAGCACCTAGTCTAGCTTTTTCCAGTATCACCAAAGTAACCATTGCATATGTAGTATCGTATTTAATATGATAATTTCATACTAAAAGGGTCTTCATATGGATTCACAAAATTTTCTGCCACACATAATGTCACATCCTGCAGTGTGTCTGTTGAAAATGGTCAATGAGGCTCACTGCAAAGGCATAGCTCCTTCTAAGAAAGAGAAAGAGCCTGGTATTAAATTCCGAGCAATTATTCTTGTTCAGAATTTGTGTTGTTCATGAATTACTTTACAGAAGAGGGTAATTTAGAAAAGAAGTGAACTATGAATCACAAAAAGCTGAAATTCAAAATATGTGCATGCTGGGCCCTTTTCAAGCCGCTTGTGTAAAGACTGACTGGATTTATAACCATCCTTACAACTGTCACAAAATGTGGTTCAGTCAGAGCTTTGGTCCACTTTTCCAGGATAACTTCAACTCTGAATATTACTGAGTGTTTTGATGTTATACTGAGGAGGTCATGAGTGGCATGGTGGTGAGTCTTATCTATTATTGAGCAGTCTGACACTAAATGACCTGGGGGTCATCATAACAAGTAGCATCCAGATGCAATGCTCTGTTTCTCTGTTTCTGGTCGTTTCGAGCTTCATAGATCTTCTCAACAATGTAGGCGTTAAGGTCACAAGAAGTATGCATACAAAACCTTGTCAGCTGCAACAGGACCAGAAGAAAAGGATTTTATGTTGTGAGAAGCAATGTTATGATCAAAGAGAAGGTTTGCTCACAGTAAAGTGTAAGTCTTGAGTGCACTGTTGGACTGTCTATAAAACTTAAAGGGGACATATTATGCTTTTTTCACTTTGTGAAGAGTTTCTTATAGTAGTATGTGTTGCCTTTGCCTCATTGTGACGTTCAAATTTGATAACTGTCTGTTTCCTCCCTGTCTTGCTACACCACATTTTCTGAAAATGAAACTGAAAATAAAGCTGAAACAGTCTGGGTTGGGTCCGCTTACCCTGAATTAATCAGATTTACTCCTTCCCCTGACTGTGCCCCCACTGTGTGTGTGTGTGTGTGTGTGTGTGTGTGTGTGTGTGTGTGTGTGTGTGTGTGTGTTCTTGTATTTCTATCCTTGTCGGGGCCAAATGTCCCCACAAGGATAGCAAAACGTGGAACGACGTGCCTTGTGGGGACCTTTTTCCGGTCCTAAGTAGGAGAAACAGTGTTTTCTTGACCATGTTGTTGTTACTGAAAAAAGTAAAAGTGCAAAATCATTTCTTTAGGGTTAGGCTTTGTTGTGGTGTGGGTTAGGGTTAGGGTAAGGGTCAGGGTTAGGGGCTAGACATGAATGGGAGTCAATGGACGGTCCCCACAAGGATAGAAATACAAGACTGTGCGTGTGTGTGTGTGTGTGTGTGTGTGTGACAGTGGGTGTGGCCAGACACATCCAAGTGCATACCCGAAAGCAGGCTCAGAAACAGCGTGTTCTGAGGAGGGCTCCTCAGAGCGACTTTTTACACCGCTGAAACTCCGAACAAATGATGAATTTGGGGCAAATAAACTTAAATACTATGTATTTTTGCTCCTGAGACCTATATGACGTGACTGAAAATTAGCATAATATTTCCCTTTAAGGTTGGTTCAGCTGTTTATTTGTGATATGTTGGGCTGATGTGTCCTGCATTGCTATACAACACACAGAGCAACTGACACTAATTGAATACCCATCAAAGTGCAAATACATTTTCCAAAATTTCAAATTATTGCATCTAAAATTAAGAGAACAATTTCAGCCTGCAACATATGCAAAACGTCCAACCTGGCATTTGAGAACACCCGTCTGCATCTGGCTGTCAACCACAATTCAGATCCGTCTTTCATTCATCGGCCAACACTTTGACATTCAATGACAAAAATCAGAAATCTAAACGAGGAAACCGAGGCCAAGGCTTGTGCGGAGGCATGGGATGACAAAAGAATAGATCAAGGAGAATGCTCTTCATGTAAATAGCTCTGTATTCTGAACGTATCATGACTCGAAAATTAATCAGCATGCCTGAGCCGAGAGTTGACCTCAAGCTATCGCTTCAATTATAGTAGGTCAGTCAGCTGCAGATAGCGATGGATCAGTGTGTCTTTTCATCTGCTCTTATAGCAGAGAAAAGACAGATATGGAGAGGGGGCACGTATCTCGCACTTTTAAAATTAATTTACTAACTGTATAGTCTAATAATTGTAATGAGAAGGCACAGTAAAATCAATTTAAATTTGTGACCACTTGTCAGCATTAGCATTCTTTGCAGAAACAATTACAGTTTTTAAGTCAACGTAGGTCCAAATATTTGCCTCTTTCACCTATTTCTGAAAGAACGAATGAATGGGTTTATTTAGTCAGTTAGTTACATTCACATGAAATAATAACATAGTTGTTGCTAAATTAGTCAATTGTGTGCATGTGGCATACTGGCCAAACACGTAGTAAATAAATCATTCGCAACTGTAACTCGCAAAAATAGATTAACAGAGCAGCTTTTTGAAAAACAGAAATGAGCTGCATATTTTGAAATCAATTTTCGCATCAGTACAAAGTTCAACTCCAGTGAAAGAAATCTCTCCTTCTAACACCGTTGTTAGCTTTGGGCAGAACAAACCGGGAAAACACCTCACAGGAAGTGACAGCGAGTTTGATCGGAACATACTTTGCTTTAATTTTATAATAAAACAAGTATCTAATTTTCATAATG